>NC_058133.1:59831524-59849801 GCF_016433145.1 Gracilinanus agilis
GCTATAGGTGAGTGTGGAGGGGGTGGGGGTGGGGCGGTTGCTCAGCCCGCGATTGAGTGAGAGCCCTTTTTAGCCTGGAAATGTCTCGATTCCACGTACCTTCCACACTGTGCCCTGTTGTGGGGTTCCTCCGTTCGTCTGGACTTGTTTTTATGTCCCCTTGAGGAGTTTTGTGTGTTTCGGTCAGGAGAGGTTAAGAGCTGCTTCTTACTCTGCCGCCATCTTAACCCGGAAGTTCTCAGCAATTTTTTTTAAGCAACTAGGAAGACATAAACAACTACCAAACCATATATCTACTTTCTCATCTCTATTACATTTTTGGATGTTACTATCTATCTATTTATACATATACATAATATTGAATAATATCTATTACATGTTATATAATACATATAACATTATATTATATATTGGTGTTAAGTGGCTAGAACACTAGGCTTGGAATCAGGAAGACATTCCATGAGTTCAAATCCAGCCTCAGACAATTAATATAATCTCATTTAATATAGTAATAATTATATATGACAATAAGCTTATTTTCCAAAATTATTGCTAGTGAAAATGTGAAAGGGGAACAGGAAGACTTTCCAAAGATAATCATCTTTTGCAAATCACATAACTAAAAATATGAGATTCTACTATATTATGTTATATTTTTTAACTGACTTGATGGAACAAAATTCTATTTTAAAGGTTCTTCTTAAAGCTCAGCATTTCTCCCCCTGCTATTTGTTAAAATAATATGAATTTCTATTTAAGAAGAAATTGTAGCTATGAATAAAACTATTATAAAATCCCATGATTGTTAATATCAAGAGAGGCATAAAATAGGGACATGTATGTTCCACTCCAGAGTTCATTCCTGTCAAAGAGGTCCCATACAAAATCTAATCAGAAAAAGGATTCCCTATAAATTTTTCTCTAAGTTCTTTTGTGCAGAGATCCTGTTGTCCAGTCATTCAGTCGTGTCCAACTCTTTATGACCCTGTGGATCATAGCACACCGATACTGGCCGTGGAGTTTTCTTTGCGAAGATGCTAGAGTGGTTTGCCATTTCCTTCCCCAGTGGATTAAAGCCAACAGAAGTTAAGTGACTTGCTCCTCTGCAAAGTCTAGAATAACTTGAAAGGGTTCTATTTAACCCTTCATACTAAAGGGGGAGAGCAGACCCAAGCAAAACTCAAAGTGCTCAGATTATGATGGGCATCTGGTAGGATGGGGTTGGAAGGTCAATAGAATTAGCATCTTAAAGTGTCTGTCTTGGCCATAGCAACAAGATGATGAACTGGGACCAGAATTGAGTAGAAGGAAGAGATTGGGCTAGATTGCATTTAGAAAACTGGGTGCTTTTTATGGTCCTAAACTGCTTGTTGACACAAAGCTGTTCTCTTTTATTCTAATATATTCTGTACATCATTACAAATCATTGAGAAGAATCAAAACTGCTGATGACCCAAAGGGTAATGGAAAGATGCAGAGTAGAAGTAATAAGATTGTGGCATATCACCAACAATGATATGGGTGGGGAGTGCTATAAAAGACATGTATGATCAGAAAAGAGTGTGAACCTGTCCCACAGGGACACTAAGAAATATTAAAAGAATAATAGGAAGGATTCCAGCAAACTGGATATCTAATAAAGGATTTCTAGAAAGAAATGCACAATATGAGGAATTATGCAAGGAGTTCAGATTTGCAGTGCTAAAAGACATGCCAATAGAGATATAGCAGCTTCATCTAGGCTTTCAAGTGTAAATAAATGATAATTAAAAGTAATCACACAGCATTACACTTCTTTGACATTCTTAGCCTTTCTAGAACTTAGATAAGTCATAACAAACTGTCTTCAGACCATACCCACTACCATGGTTTGAAGCAAGTATCCTTGACTCAAAATAGTTTATATTTATTTGGCCTCTTGAATGAAATATGATGCCTGTGCAGTATGTTTTATTTCTCCCTATGTTTTTGGATCTATGATGAAAATTCTTTGGAGTAATTCTCACTCACATGCAGTCAAGATCAATTCCATAAAATGTAAGCTGCTGTTTGACACAGATATGCTCATGAATTTTAAAGGCTCTCTTTTCATGGCAATTGCTTCAAAAATCAGAGAAAAGTTGCATACAACCAGCACAGTACTAATCTGATCATTCCTTTTATGAAAATAATTTCTGAAATGCTGAGAATTTTTATAGTCAGAAACTCACTAGCTTTTTAACTTTCTATGAATTGCTATTCTATTTGCTATTTTCTCTGTAGGTCTTGTAATTACTTTTGGCCAGAAGCAATAAAATAAGCCTGCCTTGAATCAGATCCAGCCTAATTCTTAATTATCATACTACCAAGTTGAAATCATAAATAAATCCTTCCCACTCTCACCTCCCACTGAATCAATGCTGAATAGACTCCAGGTTTAGCACATTCACTTTCCTTTTCCTCAGCTTTTTGGCTTTCTCTTTCTTCCCTGAACTTCTGGTATGAAGGGTTTGGATCAGTGAGAAATAAATATAAAGGAACAAAGAGCAGACAAAAATCAAGATATGTCAATGTTAATAAAACCCACTTTTGACTTTGATGATTCCATCAAAAGCATTTGCTAAGTATTTACATAACATTGGCCTCTTAATTTTTAGATCTTATAAGGACTTCACAGAGCAACTAGGTGGCACAGTTGATAATGCCAGGGTTGGAATCAGGAAGACCTGAGTTCAAATCCATGAGATGCTTACTAGTTGTGTAACCCAAAGCAAGACACTTTTTACCCTATTTGTCTCAGTTTCCTCATCTGTAAAATGACCTAGAGAAGGAAATGACAAAACACTCCATTATCTTGGCTGAGAAGACCAACAGGGTTGTTTTGAAGATTAAAGAAGCAATATTTGTAAAGCACTTAACACAGTGCTTTAGCAATTTGGAACTATGTCCAAAGGGCTTTAAAAGACTGTCTGTCCTTGGATCCAGCCATACCACTACTGGGTTGAGGTCCCCAGTATGAGAGGAAGACTTGGTATAGAAAAGACCGTGAGTTGATAAGGGTTTAAAAAAAAGTGGGGGACAGGAGGGGAGAACACCTGGGTGGCTTAGTGAATAAAGAGCCAGACCTGGAGACAGGAGGTCCTGGGTTCAAATCTGGACTCAGATACTTCATAGCTATGCATCCCTCAGCAAGTCACTTAAACCCAATTGCCTACCCACTACCACTCTTCTGCCTTAGAACCAGACAGTTCTAAGACAGAAGGTAAAGGTTTTAAAAAACATTTTGAGTCAAGTACTAAAGTCTCTGAACACAGCCCAATCCCTCAATGCCCCTTTCTATATAGAAGTCCTTCCAAAATGTTTGTTAAATGAATCAAATTGAGTTGATTAAATGATTAAATTAATTAAGTAGTGTTAGTCAGAAAGCCAAAATTCTAGGTCTGGCTTAATCTATCAGCTTTCCAGCCTCATTGGATACGATTTTCCTTCTAATTTTCTGCAATCCTGTCAAACTGGCCTTCTCTCAGTTCCTCATTCACAACACTCCATCTCCTATCTCTTTGCCTTTATACTATCTCTGAAATATACTCCCTCCTGGCTTTCATTTCATAGAGTCTCTCTCTTCCTCTAATTATTATCTTCTCAAGTATTATCTTCTGCATTAAGTCCTTGAAGTCCTTCCTGATTCTTCCCCAACCTTTCATCAACTTCTAGTGACCTCCCTCCCAAGCTACCTTATATCTAAATACTTTGTGTATCTCTATAGGTATCTTTAAGTTATATATTTATATATATATATATGTGCATGTCATAACTTAATAATTTTTATTGATTGATTTATTGATTTCCAGCTTCCCCCAAACTATTTGACTTTTACCAAATCCCTTTACCTCTCTGAAGCTCAGTGTCCTTACCTATATAATGAAGGTATTGTGGCCAGTCTCTAGCATCCTTTCAAACCCTAAATATTATAGTTCCCAGTGATCAGGAGGCAAAGATAGAAAAAGCGTCCATGCCTCTGGAGCCTCAGAACCACTAGAGGCCCCCAGCCTCCAGAAAGCATAGGCAGGAGAAAGCCTGTGTTGGTAGGGTCTCAGAAGTCCCACAGATGGGAAGGAAAGTGTACATTCCACATAGGGGATACCTTCTTGGGTGCACTTCACCCTCCTCCCCCTCACCTTCATGTGATAAAGATATAGAGTTGAAGTTATATATGAACAAATATTTGGTAAACACTTGCTATGTACCGGATCCTGTGCTAAGCACAGGAAAAAAAGATAGGCAAAAATATGGTCTCTGACCTCAAAGAGCTCACCCTCTAATAAGAAAGGTAACATGTAAATAACCCTGCATATAAGGTATGTAGAGAATAAGTAGAAGGCAATCTCAGAGGGAAGGCACTAGCCTTAAGAGGAACTCAGATAAAGGGGGGAATTATTCATTGTGTTTATTGACTATGTCTACTACACCACACTGGCTCTATTCCAATTTCTTACACTTAGAGAAACTTAGTTCCTATGAACTGATGCAGAGTGAAATGAGCAGAACCAAGAGAACATTATACACAGAAAGTGAAACATTGTAGAACCATCCAATGTAATGGACTTTACTACTAGTAGAAATACAATGATCCAGGACAATCCTGAGGAATGAAAAAGAATGCTATCCACATCAGGAGAAAGAACTGTGGGAGTAGAAATGCAGAAGAAAAACATACAACATCACTTGTTTATATATGTTTATATGAACTGGGGTTTTGGTTTTAAAAGATTGCTCTATTTTTAAAAATGAATAATATGGAAATAGGTATCAAGTGATAACATTTGTATAACCCAGTAGAATTGTCAACTCTGGAAGGGGGTAGAGAACAGGGGAGGGAAAGAAAATGAATCATGTAAACATGGAAAAATATTTAAAAATAAAAAATAGAGCTAAAAATAAATAAAATATATGCTATACCACTAACTGGTGTCCAACTCATTCTCCTCCTAATTCAGGGACATTAGGACTTGACTCAGTGTCTTTTTCCCATACTTGGAGACTTCAAAATCTCTCTCTCTCTCTATCTCTCTCTTCCTTTTTCTCCCTCCTTCCTTCCCCTCTTTCTCTCTTTCTCACTCTGATTCTCTATTTCTAGCTCTCTTCTTATATAGGGTCAGATAGATATATCTATATCTGGTTGACACATTTATCAATATATCTACATCTATATGTGTCTCTAAATAGTTATAGTTACAAAGAGAAAGAGATGTTCTAGTCACCTAGATAATGATGGTAAGATGGATATCTTGGAATTCACCATGACTAATATTTTGTATGATCCAGAACACTGTCATTCTTCCCCTAATCATTCTTATCCATCATTCTTTTTCTCTCTCTCATACTGCCAAAATCTAATTTTTATCCTCATCAATACCCCTAGCCCTTTTACCACATCCTGTGCTCTCAACCCATTATCCTGACCTGATAGCACTTTTTTCATCAACCTCTTGTTTCTGCATTTTAATTGCTTAGCGTTCTCTATCCTTGTATCTCTTGCCCCCTTCCCTTATCCTACTGTCATGTATACCTTTCCAAACCCGAACCCTGAATTATCCCCTACCATCTCATCTCGTTTTTTACTTCCATACTACTGAACATTGCTAGAGGAAGTCATACTGCCCTGTTTACTGGGTCTGCAGGAAAATTATGTAGTAACATCATACACTGCACAGTAATCCTTTTATTCTCCCCTGATTGAGTTTTTAATCACAGTCTGATTAAAACTGCAGGGGCTACTCTGAATCTTCTCTTCTTTCCTTCAGTCTCTTATAGTACCCCTCCCAATCTCAATCTCATCCAGGATTTTAGCTTCTATTTTACTGAGAAAATTAAGGCAATTTCACTGTGAGCTCATTCTTCTTCCCTTTTTCATATCTTTAACTCCTCCTTTACATAATCCCCTAATTTTTCCTCCTTTGCTCTTGACTCAGTCTTCCTCAAGACAAGTCTCTCTACCCCATAATTCCATCCACTTTTGAATCATCCAAGGAAATTTATCTCATCATTATTCTTGCTGCCTTTTTCTCTCACTTTCTTTCCTCTTCAAACTCTCCTTAGCCTTTAGTGACTTTTCTACTACCTGCAAACATACAGATCTGTCCCATTCTTAAAAAACCAAACAACCAACTTGTATATCTTTCCCCATTCACAGATATATTCCCAAAAAAGATGTCTCCTTAGTCATTACCTCAAAGATCTCGCCCTCTGACTTTTCGGCACCTCATAATTGGCTTCTGATCCCACTACTCAGCTGAAATTTCTCTCTTCAAGGTTAGCAATCATATCTGTAGTGTTAAATTCACTCAGTGTTTAGAGTCTTTACCTTTCTTGACTTCTCTGTTGTTTTTTAACCCTTACTCCGTCTTGGAATCAATACTGTATGTTGATTCCAAGGCAAAAAGTGGTAAGGGCAGGGCAATGGGGGTTAAGTGACTTACACAGGGTCACACAGCTACAAAGTAGTAGGTTCAAAGCTGGGGCCACATTTGAACCGAGGACTTCCCATATCTAGGCCTGGCTCTCAATCCACTGAACCATCTAGCTATCTCCTTCTCTATAATTTTTAATACTGCTGGCCACCACTAATAGTAATTAGTGTAAGGGGTAAAAAGGGGTTTTTATTGGTTGAATATTAAAAGATTTGGTCACCAGGGAATTGAATAATTATTAATCCCCAATTAAAAAATGACCTCAAGTCAAAATGATTTTTATGGAAGTTTATTTACAAATCAAAAGAGAAATAAAAAATAAGAAAATTAGAGAAAGGATAGGATAGGATAAGTAATCTAACACTCTAAGTAATTTGCTCCAGCCCTCTAGTTTAACCCAGGCAGGTCTAATTAGTCCTCAGTTGAAAGGGGCTCAGCCTTGGGCCCAAAGCCAGAGGGCCAGAGATGAGTGAAGCAGAAGCTTTAGTCACAGAGTCTCTTTTGAGAGAGCAATTCCTTTAGAGAAGTCCAGGAAGATTTAGTCTTACACTCAGCATGCGTAATTACAAGGGAGAGATTAACAGCAGTCTCACTTAGTCCAAGGTCTCAGCCAGCACTCCTTCGGGTCCAAGACACAAACAAGAAGAGTGCTGCAGGGAGTTGTCACTCTCTTTTAAAGGGGCTTCTTTTGCTTCACTTCCTATGCCTTCCTCTTGGTTTATATGTCCAATCACAACAGATGCTTTTCTTAGGACTGCCCAAGAGGCAGTCAGTAAATTCTGATTCATCACTCACTCTAGCACAGGTGGGTCACAGACCTGTGAATTAAGTGGGGATGTTCTTACCTTTGGTATTAAATCTAAAGATGGGCAGGGCAGATTTAATTTCATTATCACATTAGTCACTCTATCTGGTGGTAAATACTCCCAAACTCTTCAGCCTTCTCCTTAAGGCCATCTTCAATCTTCCTCATAGCTATCTTTCCAATTTTATGTAATATTACTAGTAATGGAATACAGTGAAATACAGTTGGAAGCACACATATAGTCCCCACAATCTAACATCATTGTGTGTCACAGTGGGTGGTATAATGTGAAAAGAATGACATGATGTAGAATGGCACCAATGTCACACAATCAGTTCCCCTCCTATGGAGTGTATTGACACTCATTCACTCTCCTTCACAAAATCTGTTTTGGCCAGACTAGGCTCCTTGCTGCCATTCAAATTCAACACCCCATCTCTTACCTATAGGTATTTTGTACAAGGCATTACCAATATTTGGAATGCCCTCTGCCTCTTAGAATACCTTTATTCCTTCAAAGCCCAGCTCAAAATTATAACTTCTATAAAGACTTTCCTTATTCCCCTCTATTTGTAATCTCTCCCTCACTTTACCTCATATTATAATAATGTACAAAGTTCATGTCCACTCCCCCTAAATACGAACTATTTAGAAGCAAAGATTGTTTTGTTTCCCTTTATTTCCTTCTTACCTAGCAAAATGCCAATTCTCTGGTTTCCTACCTTCCTTCTTTTCCTCTCTCATTCTTACTATATTCTCTTAGCTATGTCTGATACTTAACAGTGACACACACAGACATTTCTAAGCTCCATTGGTGGTCCTCAGAATTAAAAAAGGTTCTCATGGTATAAAATAAAGACAGTTTTTGTGAAGACAAAGAAATTAAATAATGGTTTCAACTAAGGCTTTGCATCTCCTGGAAAAATAGGATTACTAAACTGGCACTTTATTTGGTAGCTGAAGAGATAATAAGGGAAATGGAGGACACATCAATGTGAATGAGTAATGTACACTAGGAGGGAAGGTTTCTGAACCACTTAAATATACAATCAACCACCTCCTTTAAAAGCCTCTTCCAAATCCTTTAAGAGTGGAGATGACTTTGGTTTCTCATAGACCATGCCAATGGAGTCCAAGTTCTGGTAGAACTAACAAACTAGTTGGAAAATTTTTGAGTGTCAGCACTTTGATAGATTATATCTGCTTTTTAAAAAAAAACCTACCTTCCAACATGGAATCAATACTGTGTATTGGTTCCAAGGCAGAAGAACAATAGGGCTAGGCAATGAGGGCTAAGGGACTTGCCCAGGGTCACATGTGGTTCTATGCTATTGGGAGGCTGAAAATTTTCCAACACAGGAGCTAAAACAGTAACATCAGAACAAAGCTCAGCTATTTCCTGTCTATCCAAGTTAACATCATCTTGAATTACAGAATTTTCCCAGGATTTTATACCTTTGCTCCTTTTCATCTCTATTCTGATATCATTGTCCTTATTTACAATCAAATTATCCTTAATCAAATCACAATTCTCATTATTTTCCTTAATTACACAATTACTAGAACTTCCAACACCATTTACACCACTATTTTTCTTTTTCTCACAATTATTTACAACACTAATCAAATTATTAACACCAATAAACCATTATTAATTTTAATCAAATTATTATAAACACTAGATAAATCACTACTACCAGCAGGTAAATTACTATTAACAGTAGAAAAATTACCACTACTATTAATAACACCACTTAATTTAGTTAATTTAGCACTAGCACCAATTAAAGTATCATTAATTCCCTTTAAATTATCACTTACATTGATTAAATTATCACTGATTCCATTTAAATTAACATTAATACTGATCAAATCATCACTAGTATTAATTAAATTACTATTAATACAAATTGAATCACTATTATTAACATTAAGTGCACCATTATCATTATTCACAAATACATTATCACTATCCTTAACACATACAATTTCATTAATATTCACTTTATTCCCATTTATTTGATTAATTACTTCTGAATTTCAGACACACTTTCATAATGAAACTGTTCCTCCATTCTGGTTACCCTGATTTACATTTGCTTGGACAACGTGACTGTGCTTCAGCTGTTCATTCTTACCCTAAAAACTATTTTGTGCATTAAATCCATAATTATTATTGTCATTATTCCAATTGTTCCATCTATAACCATAATTACCATTATTATTACACCCATTGTATCTATTATTAAAGCTCTGTCTATTAAATTGTCCTCTAAACCTGCATTCCTTCACAAGATGTCCAACCTTTTTGCATAGGTAACACCTCCTAGGCCCTTGGCATCTAGTATTTACACTGGCAATACTTCTATAGTTGTTACTATTACTTTTCCTCTCAGATGCTCTCAATGCAGCCACTGCCTCAATTTCATTGATCTCCTTTTCATTGGCCTTACTATTAGTCTCCCTAAGTTGTTTCTTGAGGCTATCTATTATTGCATCCTTCTCTTTATTTATCTTATCATTATCCTGGGCAAAGACATATGTAGCCTTTTGTTTAAGTTCATCTAGGCTAAAGAGTTCCCAATCAGGACAATTTTCACTGAAAAATTCCTTACTTGAGGAACAGCATTCTTAACAAAAAGGCTTTTGACATGTTCTTTGATGGTATCATCTAATATACTCAAGCCTAAATAAATAAAAGGTAGCAGATGTCTCCTAACTTGTTTGCCTGACCTTCTCAAACTTAGACCATGCATTTGGGCATCTTTAGTTATTTCCTAATACCTTCAGAAATTATTTTCTTTTCCCCTTTAACATCTGTCAGAGACCAAGGATCGAAACCTAAAAACCATAGAGACCATAGAAACAAAACTTAGTGAAGGGTTTCCCAAGAAACAAAACTTATGTTAGGAATAGAAACTTATCCAGCTTCATCCGGGATAGGCGTGGCGAGACCAATGGCCTGAAACCATTGGAAAATTCCTTACCCCAGCCCTAGAAGCATATAAACCCACTCCCTACACACAATAAACGAGCCTTGTCACAATTAAGACTGATTTGTCTTTATTGCGCCTCGGTCTCCCTTCTCTCCCCCTATGGTTCTTCCAGGTGGCTGACTCACGGGTCTCTCGCGGTTGTATCCGGCTGGATCCGGATAAACATCCAGTAGATAGGCACCGAATTCAGATCCAGTTCTTCCCAAATCTCAGGCCATGGTATTAGGCCCCAAGTATTCCTAGTCTCCTCAATGAACTTTTGGTGGTCACATTTAGGCATCAACTCTCCTAAGATAAACCAAAAATCCACAAAATCCTGGTCATAGTTCTTAATAAATGACCGCAAGATCTTTACAAATTTCCCAGGGTCGTCATAGTATTTGGGAGCTTTTCGTTTGATAACCTCAACATCTTCAGCTCTGAAACAGGTATGTTGTTTTACGTAGAAAATACCATCAATTCGTACTATTGGAAGATCTCGTAGCAGAAAAAGATTAATTGGGATATCACTGGTATTCTGGGATTTTAGTTCTTTGCCTGCCCTAGTATCCTCAGAAATCTTAATAACATTAACATTTGCACCAGGAGCTTGAACACAACCATTGTCCATAAATTTATCCCTTTTCATATAGAATTCAATGTTATTAACTTGGATCTGCAAAGGCCTCATCATAACTTCCAACTCTGACTCCCTGTTATACCATATACATATAACTTTAACAGTGTACAACATGCATTTTACCATCCATCTCATACAGTACAAAATATAACCAAAGAATAACAATACAGGAATGTGTGCCACCTCATCAAGAATAGTTATTTTCCCATATTGGTTGCATTAACTTAAAATCTATTCCTATTTTCACATATTTAGAAATACCCCTAAATATGAATACAAGAATGGACCACAAAATATACTAGCAATACATCAAACAATATTCTATCACATCCCCCATTACTGCTTGTACCACAATTGTTATTACCCACAAGCTTGGTAATATTTAACTAGTGGTATTAAACTCCACTGTTACATAATTATTTATAACACACAACAGTAATTTTACAAAAGCAATAACAATACAACAGACCAAGAACAATAAAAACACCAAAAGAAAAAAACAGGAGAAAAAAACAATCCAGAAAAAAAAAATGACAGAAAAAGTTAAAGCCTCTTCCCAGCAGCTTTAAAAAATGTTTCTGGGTAAGTGAAAATACTCCAGAGAGACTTTATGAATGGACTGAGTGGTGGGAGTAGACTTTACTGATTGGGTTAGAATGTTGAAGCCTCAACCAACCACTGAGAGGCTCAGAAGGAATGTTCAGACTCTCATCACTTCTAGTCTGTACTGGCTGCCCAAGAAACAACATCCTCCTCCCTTCTCAATCCTTCATCTGGGGTGCCACTTCTTATGGAGAAACTCTTATGGATACTTAAATATTACTGGGTTTAGAGAAAGGGGAGAAGGAGGACTGGCTGGACAGGGATAACAGACAGAACTAACAAACTGGGGAAACACAAACCTCACCAAAGAACAAGAAATGAGAGAATATGGATTGGCAGTTGATACCAACTGCCACCACAGATCCACCTAGCCTGGGAACCTGTGAAACTAACAAGTGAGTAGACTGGGACCAAAGAATTATAAAATACAAGTTTAATCCAAACTATAGGGTTAGAAATGATGAGAGAGGTCACACTTAACCTAAAACACTAAGGATCAAATTCAGGGTTAAAAGTTGAAGAGCTGGGAAATCCCTACACTACTCTAAATAGGCAGCTAAGATACAAGGGATAAATGAGATCTCACGGAGATGATCTAATGGTCTTGATCTGATGTAGTCCAAGCTTATTCCAAGAGCACAGGAACCAGCCGATTAACTCTTCAGAGAAAATCAGGGATATTGACTTTGATTGTCTGCCAAACAAGTCAGAAATCTCAACCTCTACTCCTTGATCCTGATAGTTGTAAAGTCTCAGATGTTGCTTAGAGATACCCAAATCCACAGGTCTCTCAGGTCAGTGGCTTTCTCCAACTTCTTCAAAACCCCAACTACATTTTTTGAGAGAGTCCCCTGTGTTCCAGTTGGAATCTCAGCTCCTGCCTGTCTTTCTAAGCTTCCAAAATGCTTCAAACCTATTTCCCTTTTACAGAAGTATCTGAGGCCAGATTTGAACCTAGGACCTCCCAACTCTAGGCCTGGCTTTCAATCCCCTGAGCTACCCAACTGCTCCCCAAATCTGCTTTGTTAAGTTTCAAGAGTCTTATCACTTCATTGATTTCAATTTTTTTCAGTTTTTATTCACAGAGACTCAGTCAATTGTTATGATGAAGAGAGACCCTGTATGGATGATATGGATGAGTGGCTGGGATTTTTGCTAGATCCAGCCTGACAGGGAGATCTCTTCAAGGTCAGAGAGTAAAGATGGCTACACTCTCTATCCCAGGCCAGTACAAAACTGATCTGACTGCTTCTTTTTACTAACAAGGTTTATTAAAGATGTAACAGAAGATGGGTTTAGGAGTGTGGGTTTTGAGTGCTTCACTAATGTCTCTATCCTATGGCCCACCAGACTGACTTTGCATTAAAGTCTCTTCATTCCTTGACAAAGTCAAGACTACTCTGATTACACTCTCTGCCTAAAAATCCCCCTTCTGTCTAATATAATTATAGGCGAAACCCACAGAAGCCTCTAGAATGTAGATTGAATAAAGATGAAGTCAGGTGTCAGGAGTGATCGAGTCTACCCCAGAGAGGCTAAAGACTCCCCAAGGCAAACTTAGTAGTTCAATCAACTCCTTCTCTGATTTGGTCTTCTTATAGCTTCAGCAGAGTAAACAACTCAAATAATCTTCAGAATCTAGCCAGATTTCTCACTGGATCAAGTCAGAGATTCACAGGAGATCAGAGCTGGATCTAGGAGATTTTTTTTTCTCCAGAGTTTCAATCCAACTCCCCAACTGCCAGTTAAATTTCCAGCATTATCTCTCCCCTGAAGATTCTAAAAGAGTTTCCTCCTGTCTCTCCTGTTTCACAACATTCCATGTCACTCTGCTTGCAATCTTGTCTCCCTTTCCAAAATCTCTCTTTTACACAATAGAGGGCCAGTTTGGGTACCAAGAAGATGTAGATTCAAATCCCACTTCTGACATACCCTAGTTTTGTGTCCCTGGGCAACTCATTTCTTTTGTCTGAATCCTAGGCAAATCTACAAGACTTAAAGTTGCAGCCCAACAGCAACTGTTAAAATCCATCAATAAACACATATTAAGGATATACTATTTGCCAGGCACCATGCTATTGGGGATACAAAGAGACGAAAGACAGTCCCTGCCCTCAAAGAACTTAGAGTGTAATGGGAATTCCCCACACCAATAAAATATGGAGAAATAACAAGGAATAATCATAACTTTTTTAATCACATCTATCTCAACATTGTCAGAGGCTTAGTGAAGAGGCAATAAGGAGATAAATGACTTGCTTGAAGTCACTCAGCCAGTATGTATCAGAGGCAGAATTTGAATTCAAGAATGATAACTCAGGTTATCTTTCTATCACACCATGCTGCCTTTCATAATTATATAATTATAATTTTTATTAAGTAATAAGAGCAAGCAAATATCAGCAACAAATACAGTAAAAACCTAAGTTGGGAGTAAGGACTAACATGTTCAATAATAGGAGACTTATTGTTAGGGCATCTCGGTGGTACAATGGATAGAGCACTACTCTGTGAGTCAGGAAGACCTGAGTTCAAATGTGACCTCAGACACTTACTAGCTGTGTGGCCCTGGGCAAGTCACTTCATCATTGTCTGCCTCAGTTTCTTCATCTGTAAAATAAGGGTAATGATAGTACCTACCACTCTGGTTTCTTACAAGGACCAAATGAGATAGTCATTATAAAAGGCTTAGCACAGTGCTTGGCTCATAGTTATATATATATGTGTGTATATGTATATATATATATATGTATGTATGTGTGTTATTATTATTTGACTCTGTCTATGAATAATAATAGCTTATATTTGTATAGTATTTTAAGATTTTTAAATCACCAAGGTGAGGTAGATGTGTATGCACATTTTATAGATAAGGAAACTGAAAGATAGAGCACAGCTAGTAAATGTTGGAGGGAGGATTGGAACCTGGACCTTTCTGGAGTACACTATCATTAGGGGGAAAATGCATACCATTTGAACTCTTAGTAGTTAGGAAAAGGCAGTGGAGAAAACAATCAGGTTGGATTTTTCCCTGAATCTTCTCTATAGCACACAGAAATTTTTCAGCGACAGTTTCTAAGAAAACTTTTGTTTTTGTAGCTTTTTAAAACTGTGTTACCTTGTGTTCTTTAGGATTAGAACCATAAGGCACATTTTAATCTGACCACACCTTTGTGACTTCTCAGACCGTAAAGCTTTAAGCCTAATGAATTTAAAGTACTTCTGGGAAAAAATATCTCCACTCGAACAATATGACCATTATTTAAAAAAAAAAAAAAACATCTCTTTACATATACTTTGAGGGGAGAGTAAATTCCGACCAGGTATAGGGACTTCCTGGTAAGAGGTAAGTTTCTGAGCAAACATTCTCCCAAACTAGAGATAAGAAGAGGCATCAACCCCCTGCCATTTTTTAGGGAGCAAGCTAAAGGACTTCTACCAACCAGGGCAAAAAACAAATAGTCTTCCTTTGTTTCCCTGAGGTGTCAGATTAGTCCAGTGGTGATCCCACCTTTCCAAAAATCTTCCATCCAAGCTCTAAGGCAATATAAGAGGGCAGAGAGGAGAGGCTGCCACATCTCCTTTTTTCCCTCTCAGTTGTACTAGATCTTGTGGGAGTCGACTCTTTTTGTTCCAATACTTTCTGTTTTTCTCTTCACCTCTGATCATTTGGACTGGGTACAAATTGAGCAGAAGTCAATGAAAAATTAGCTCAAGGAAGGCCAGAGACAACTGTCATCAAGACAGGGGATACTGAAATAGTCACGTAGGACTATCATTATCCCCAAAGAAAGCAAAGGGTGACTTCTGAGTCTTCTTTTATGAGAAACAGAGAACCTAACAGTAAGAATTAGCAACTCCAAGAACCAACCAACCAACCAAAGAGCCAGGCCTCAGTGAGGCAAGTTGTGAAGAGAAAAAAGATCACCTTCAAAGGTACGTATGTACCTCACTAACACTGAGACTGTCTAATATAATGCTATCTAATATGTGCCTTAGTGGATAGAGCACTGGGCTTAGAATCAGAAGACTCATCTTCATGAGTTCAAATCCAACCTTAGACATTTCCTTCCTCTCTGACCGGGGGCAAGCCATTTAACTGTGTTTGCCTCTGTTCCTCCTCTATAAAATAAGCTGGTGAAGGAAATAGCAATCATCCCAGGATATTTGCCCAAAATGGGGTCACGAAGACTCAGACATGATTGAAGTAACTCAACAGAAACAACAGATATGTGCCTTCACTCTTAAGAAGCATTACCACCTCGGAGCTAGTATTACAGCATGGGATTCTCAGGAACCAACAAAGCCCCTCTAGCTGCTGAATCTCTCAATGTGATTGCTTAGTTTTACTTGAATTTAAAACAGAATATTTTTTAAAAGCAAGCAAACTGGAACAAGGGAAGTAGATACTGACATTTGCATCAGCACGTGTGATATTTGGCTGGCAATTCAACAATTCATTTCAACAGGCTTTAAGCAACTGCTATGTTCAAGGCACTGGGCTAGGTTCAAGGGCAAGATACAAAGATAAAGAAAGGGGGAGACCCTCAAGGAGCTTCCATTCTCTTAGGTAAAGTTGATAAGGCTGTTACCTTCATGTGAACTGGCTACAAAGACTATGGGTACTTTTCTATTGTTTTGGTAAAAAATTAAATCACATTCCACAGAAAGAGATTTGTCTTTTGCACTATCTTGAGTTAAGCTGAGGCTTAGAATTTATTATCATCCTCCCTATTATTTTTGCATTTGCCTGGCTCTTTGCTCTGTGGCTGTCATAGTAAGTCTCTGGATGACCAAGTAGTTCAGCAACTATGGTCTTAGAAAAGCAGATGAATCAATACAAGGCTTTTAATGTGCTTTTCCTGCCTATTCATTAAAGGTTTGCAGCCAGAGGATTAAGATGCTGGTGAGTCAAAGTGCCTTCACCATCTTTGATCCTATAAAATGCTTCCCCTGGACAGACAGCTTCTTCAGACCCTGAACTTCCTCCTTTTCTTGGAAAAGCTATCTGGGGCAGCAGTCCATAGCATCCTACTTTAGTCTTCTAAAGTGCCACATCACTACTGAATTTTCATTCTCCAACAATTATAGATTTCAATCCTACAAGGATATGTGGCAGGCAAGGCCTCTGGTCAGTTAAAGTGACTCTTTGGAGGTTAGCTCCCTCTTACTGGGCACCCCCACTTTGAGGAGAGAAAACTCTCTGAGTCGTCTCAGAAATTCTGGCTGCATTTGCACCCAGTACTCAGTTAAAACAAAGCCAAAGAGGGCAGTAGCCTGTATTCCTGACTCGAAAGGCAGCAGCAGACTTTGGGCTGTAAGGTTTAGTAAGTAAGGTTCAGGCTCTCTGGGCAACAAGAGAATGGCTCATGCATTATATTGTTCTCTTTAGCTGCATTTACTTGCAGAACAAGTAACCCACTTGGCAGCAGCTTGCTCAAGATAAATGTTTAATATATACACTCAGCCTAAGAACCTGTTTTAGAGCAAGAGGAACTGGGAGTTGTACAATGAAGGGATATAATTGTAGACTAGAATTCCAGTTAAAGTTAAAAAGGAGAATTCCTAGTCCTATCACATTATAGAAGGCAGCTAGGTGGTTCAATGGAGAGAGAGCTGGGCCTAGAGTCAGGAAGATTCATCTTTCTGAGTTCAAATCCGGCCCCAGACACTTACTAGCTGTGTAACCCTGGGCAAGTTACTTAACTATCTTTGCCTCAGTTCTGTCATCTGGAAAATGAGTTGGAGAAGGAAATGGCAAACCACTCCACTGTCTTTGTCAAGAAACCCCAATTGGAGTCAACAAAGCGTCAAAAAGCATGACTGAGAATTAGCTGAACAAATCAGAGTCTGAGAAATTACCAAGAATGTTTGCTGGAATAGAATTGGTATTAGAGAAAAAAATTTTTAATCAGGAAAAATAACTGCATTACAGTTGGAATATATGGGTGATAGCATTGTTTCTCAGAAGGATGGGACATCAGAGAGGTAATGCATGAGAGTATGTTGACTGAGTACTGGCTATGAAGTCATACTATCCTGGTCGTTACTCCCTTCGGAAGCGTATTGACACTAAGCGACCTCATCAAGTCACGATATTCCTGATTTATGGTCTAGAGTTCATATCAAATATTAGTTTTTCTATTTGTCTTTTTGGAGAATAAAAATAATGACACAAATCTTACTCTTCAACTATAATCCCAAGATCCATGTCTATTTCTGCAAGGCAAGCAAACTAGCCCACCAACCCAAGGACCTTCAGTGACTAGTTCAATCCCTTTTATAACTCTGATCCAGAGCATTGATGATTATTCTTTCAGATGTTTCAAGTGTCCATGGAAAAGAAGAGAATTGCTGTGATTGGTGCTGAAATTATTGGTCAAGGGGCAATTAAATGCTGTTTGGATGAAGGACTAGAGCTTACATGTTTTGAACAAAGTGATGATATTGGGGGTCTCTGGAAATTTCAAGTTCAGATTTTCTTATGAGGAAAGCATTGCAAAATTTAATGAGTGTCCAATCATATCACTTCCCTGAAGCTAATGGTGCTGGATCTAGAATCAGAAAGACCTGAATTCAAATCCAGCCTCAGACACTTATTTAGTATATGACCTTGGAAAGATCATTTAACCTCTGTCTGCCTCTATTTCCCTATTTGTAAAATGGTTTTAATTACAGCATCTACCTTTCAGGATTGTTGTGAAAATGAGATGATATATATATTATACATATATATATATAAGGATTGTTGTGAAAATAAGATGATATATATATATATATATATGTATATATATATATATATATA
>NC_058133.1:59859244-59873513 GCF_016433145.1 Gracilinanus agilis
GGGGAACTGAGGAGAACAGGGTTAAGTGACTTGCCCAAGATCACCCAGCTAGTAAGGGTCTGAGGCCAGATATGAATTCAGAAAGATGAATCTTCCTGACTGCAGGTACAGCACTATCCACTGTACCACTTAGCTGTTTAAGTTGGTTTAAGACCACTTCTATAGATAGTTAGATTGAATTATGATTCATTGTTCTTTCTAAAGATTGGAGTTAATAGGTTGAATGTTTCTTTAGCAACTATATGAACATACAATAATAGACCTGGAATGGGAAAGGACCTAAGGGGTTGTCTAATCCAACCCTAACATTAGACAAATAAGAAACTGAGACAGAGAAATGGTGACTTGCCCAGGTTTATATAGCTATTAGGTATCTCAGGTTAGATTCAAATTTAGGACTCCCTAACACAAAGTTCAGTGCCCTATCCTCTATGTCAATCCAAATAATATATAAACAGCTAACTCATTTTGAGTATGTAACTATGGTATATTGGTGTAGTACAAGTACAGAATCAGAAAAGAAATATTTACCTCTGAGCACTAAAATATCTGGCACAGAGTCCATATATTAAGCTTCACACATTTTACTGATAAGAAAATTCCTCAAACCATTATTTAGACGTTACTAAGTTTTACATTATACTCAAGTCTAATAACCATTGTCCTCTGATTCCTCTGATCAGAGGGGATTAGAAGAAGCACATTAGAGAAAGGAAAGACTAGTGACATTAAGAAAGAAAATGAAATGTACTAGATTACAACTTTTGAATGATAATGTTCCTAATGATAAAAATGGGTTATCAGGAAGAGGTTAGGTTATTCCCAGTATACTATGTTTAAGAAATAATAGAAGTAGAGTACCCATTTTAGAGAGATTTTCTCAAAATGGTTGTTTTTGTTGTTGTTTTTCTTTTGGTGATTAAAGATGTAAACTTCAGTTGTCTCTTTTATTACTTATTTCTGAATGATGTTGAGAAAATGAAAAGCTACTCTTTCTATAAATATCAGCATATCTGTGAATTTCAATCAAATACATCAAATTGGAGTGAACATTTCAATTAATTAAGTCTCATAACACCTATAAAAATTAATTAGGTAGCAGATGGAACTATCATCATGTTATTAAAGAGGAAATCACTATATGCATAGCTTAAGAGTTCACATACAAAGTTAATAACAAAGTTGAGAATAGGACATGAGAATAGTGAAACCTGTGTACTCACTCTTAGATGTCTCAATCTCACATGATTGTGCCTATGTCATTTATACATATCAGAAGTAGCAAACTTATGTGAGGTCTTTCTTCTCATTGGAGTATCTCAGTGCCTCTTTTTCTTTCCCATTCACTTTTTTTCTTTGGGAGATTATATCTTTGAATCTCATGTAGGGCCTTAAGTGTATTGACCACTCATATACACAATATCATTTTTCCATCATGAGCCAGTTTACCCTAATTTAGTCAGCCTAGTGGCCATCTGCTTTTGAATCCCACCATATTAGTGCTTGGCTCAGTGAAGACTCTCCATTTGCTTTAGCCCTACTTCAGTTTAGAACTCCCAAACTCAAGGAATCCCTAAGCCTCAGCCTTTCCCAGAAACAGCTATTACTGTCATGCATCAATGTATGTGGCCCCATTCATATTCATAAGAAAGAAATAAAAGGAATGGCAAGAAATTAGGATAAGTTATGCTAATGACAACTTCATCTATCCACCAAAGGTTGGATCTCAATTCAAGAAGTACAGAGATCTGAAGAGGGAAAGAGCTAGACAGTTCCCATAGTGCCCATCAGCACACAAAAGTCATGAGTATTTTGTGGAAAGAAGGTATAAATGGGTGAGTGAAATAATAAGTACCATCTCCCTTTATCATGCAAATTCCTAAACTTTCAAATGAGCATCAATGACAACCTACTCAACCACATAATTTCTGAAAAAATAATGATGAAATCTGATGTGAAGCAGTTCACAGAGATAGCAACCATTTTTGAAGATGGCAGCATTGTGGAGAACATTGATGTGGTCATCTTTGCCACAGGATACATCTTCTCTTTCCCATTCTTGGAAGACTCTATTAATGTCATCGACAATTAGCTCTTCCTATATAATAGGGTGTTCCCTCCTAGGCTGGAACAACCAACATTACCCTTTATTGGCCTGATACAGCCAGTGGGAGAATTACTGCCTACATCAGAACCTCAGAACCATTGGGTCACTTGAGTGTTCAAGGGTAAGTGGAGGAAAGTAGAGAAGGACCTCAAACTTCATTTAATTTGGAGTCAGAGGACCAGAGTTCAAAGTTTAAATTTTCTTCCTCCCTTATTATCTTGAGCAAATTACATTATATCTTTAAATTTTGATTTCTTCACATATATAATTAAGGTGGTGGACTAGATGATACTTAAGTTCCTCCTATACAATAAACTTGTAATCTTGTGACTCTGTCCAAATGTCCATATATTCTAAGACTAATGCTAAGTATTGTACCTAAAATACAGTAGATTGTTAAATTTAGAATGTAATATGCAGAAATGAGTAGCCATCTTTCTGGGGATGCAAGTTGGCAGTTGCCGCTTTGGAACACAGAACCTGGAAGAGCACCAAGGGTGCTAGCCAGGGTGACAGTTAAGGACATGGTATAAAAGGGGGTCCTCAAACCCCTGGGAGCTTCACTTCTCTGACTCACCTGGAGGGTTAGGGAGGAAGAGGGTTTTGGGCCCCAGGTTGGTTTGGGAATGAGTTTCTTTAAGGCAGGTAGGGACTAATTCCATTATTAGCCAAATATTCAACACCTCCTTGGAATAGACAACATCCTTACATTACCAGCTAGTGGAAACAGCTACTACCAAGAACAGCAGCATCTGACCCAGGGACTTGCCAGCCTCTGGGCTCAACAACAAGCAACAGAGTTGAGATCAGCCCTTAAGGCTTTCTCATATTCTGCACCTAGGGAACATCAACCAGTACTTCAAGTTTAAATTAACATAAATGATTTAGGCAAGATCTTAGGGCTTTCCTTCACCCACCTTCCTACCCCTTACTGTTATGACTGATAACAACAGATAATTTGGAGAAGCAGATAAATGTGTCAGGGTCAAATAGAGCTTCAAGTCAAGAGCCACAGATTGGTAGGCTTCAGTGAGGAAGGAGGGAGGTTAAACTCTCCTGGATCTCAAACCTCTCCCCCTCTAACAGTTGCTGCTTCAGTTGGTAATGAAGACAGGATGAGATTCTGGTAAGTTTCTGTTATGGCTGAAATCCCAATGATGTTCCTTTTCTTTAATTTATATTCCTCACAGGTCTGATAGATGAGTAAATAGAAGCTAGCTATATAACTGTTGAGGACAGAGATGATCTTAAAACTGGCAGCAGACAGGATTCAAGCTAGATGTCCAGACTGAGTTGTGAGTATTCCCCAAATAATTTCCAGGCACAGATATTGAAAGTAAAGGTTACATTAGGAAATAACAAGGAAAACTAGAGAGGTCAATGAGGGTTTTAGGATAATGAAAGGTGACCCTGAGCTGTTAGGTTGAAGCTGCCCTCCCCCCCCACAGGAGGGGATGAAGGCACTTAACTAAAACTGACTCTCTTGCTATTAATGAATATCTTTACTCTCTAATCACTAAATATTTGTTGTATTGAAGTTGATAAAGACTAACCCTATTAAACAGGCTAATCCTTATGTAGAAACCACACTGGCTATGCCACAATGGCCTCTCAAAGTGATCCCCAAGTCTGGAGTAGTAAGCAGGGGTGTCTGCTCACTTCAACCTCCACAAAATAACTGTCAATTCTTCTCAACTGCCCCCTCACCCAAAGTTCTCCAGGGAGGTCCCCTGGAATTCTGGGTGAGGCTGTCCCTGTATCTTTGCAGGGATTCCATGCTTTCCATCTCCACATAACATTACCTTCCCTCTGTTTAATTACAAATAAACCCTGGTTAATCTTAAGCCTAAACCATCTTGGAGCCTTGATTACCTTACCATCAACTATCTAATCATTAGCAGTCAGATCCGGATAACAACTTTAGTTGAGTAAGCCTTTCCAAGCCAATTTATCCATCTTCAATTCAAGGCTTCAGGAAGTCTCAAACTGCTTCCTGGAAACATTTCTAATTGATTGGCAGGATTGGTTCCAAGCCCCTGGGCTGTGGCAGAGAATCTTGGGGTTAAAGGAGACCTGACCCTGCTGTTGTGGACGCCTATCTAACTCACATTCAGCTGTGGTTTGGGACTACCTCCCTTTCATATTTCATCATCAGCATCTGCTTAGGCCCTTCAGCTGCTCCTAATAGTTCCCACATAACAAGAATCAGGAATGGCTGATTTTGAATTTGAATCTGATAATTATTCGTTGTATAGCACAGGACAAGTCACATCTTCTTTTTCTCAGGTACTATCTTTTCATACTTGTCTCATTGGGCTATTGTGAAAATCAAATGACATAATGTGTATAAATGACTTGTTAACTTAAAAACATTAAGTAAATTTCAACTTTTAGCCCAAGTCCTACAAACTTTAAATTAGTATCCTCACCAATCAAAATTACCATCACTTCATCCCCTTCTTTTCTAAAATGGCTGCTATCATTGTATTAATTATTTTTATCTAAGCAAAGGGAAATGCCAGAGGGCAGCTTTTCTCATTATAATAAAGGATGATTCAAGCAAGACCCTCATTATCAACTTGGGAAGAAAAAAGTTGAAAAAAATTAAATAGAGCCCCCCAAAGTTTTAAAAGCCTTGAAAACAAATTTTTCTTTCTTTACTACTTTTCTAAGGCCCTTGGTTATAACACATTTATGGCTATCCCAATCAGTAACCTAGAGAAATATAGCACTGGGTTCAGTCTCCAGTTACCTTTAAAATTTTCACCACCCAAACCAATTTCTTTCAGAGTCTCACTTAACTCCTTGTTCCACTTTATTGTACCAACATAGTGAGTATTGCAGAGAAATGGATGATATTTTGTTCAGCTATGTTTGTTAGTAGTAGAAATAATAATTATAGTTCAAATGTATGTGGTGTTTGAAGGTTTAAGGTTGTCAAACACTTTACATATATTATCTTGTTTTGTTATCCCAACCATGAGAGGCAGGTGTTATTATCATCGCCATTTTACAGATAAGAAAACTGAGGCAGATAGGTTAAGTGATTTATCCAGGCTCCTACAAGAAGCACAACTCAGAGATTTACGTCTTCTTGAATAAAAATCTATAGGTCTTTCAACTATGCCACCTAAATGCTTCAGAAGTGTCAACATCCTCCATTGCTGATAGGACAGAAAAATTCTAGCTTAACCTACTCTAGGATTTCTTTTCTCCAACTCAGTAATCATCTTGGAAATCTACATAGTTTTTGCTAAGCCCACACCTTTGTCTCCTTGGAAAGGTACTGTAGCACATGAAACATTTCTGAAATTTTCTTTTCTTGTACAGGGCTGAACAAATTACTTTCCACAAAGGACATGATGGCAGATATCACATGGAGGAGAGAGACATTAGGCAAATGATAGGACATTTGAACTTTAAAAATTTTTGAGAAATAAGATTTGGGAGTCTGAAGGAGAAAGAGTGCTTCAAAGGGAGTTTGATTCAGGATGGATGCAAATCCTTAAGTCAGGGTAGAAGTCCATGGCATATTTCAGAATGAAGGCCAATACTCAATATCAGAGCTATTTACCATTTTCCCTAAACCTTTTCTCAGATTGGGGTGCAATTTGATTAACCTGTAGATAAAAGGTTTTTACCCATATAGTCATGAATATAATGAAAAGTAGAATTGATGAATTGGGAATTAGAGCACTAGGATTTGAATGGTGTCTTTGCTACTTACTAACTGTGTTTGACTTGAGCAAATCACCTAATATCTCTGGTGTTTCTAATGTTTCTTCCATTATGTCTCCTCATCTTTAAAATGAAGATCGGTCAGTCAATAAGCATTTATTAAGCACCTACTCTGTGTCAGGTACAGTGATAAGTGCTAAGGATACAATATAAACATTTATTAAATGCTTGCTGTGTACCAAGCACCATTCTAAGTTCTGAGTATAAAAAAAGAGGCAAAAGAGAACACCTAACTTCAAGAAGCTTACGGGGGGAGATAGGAGAGGAGAGTGACATAACCAACAAATACATACAAACAAGCTACATGCAACATAACTAGGATATCATCTACAGAGGGGATATTTACAGAGGGGAAGCCAGGGAAGCTGGGTCACAGAGATAAGGAGGGATAACATTCCGGGCATAAGAGAAAGCTGGAGTCTGGAGATTGTTTGAGAAAAGGCAAAGAGGAAAGTATCATTGGATCACACAGTATTTTCAGGGGAGTGGAGAAGAGAGAGAGTCAATGCAATAATTCAGCCATTGAATTGATGAGGACCTGTGCCAGAGTGATGGCATTATCAGAAGACAGAAAGGAATATTTTATAGATGTAGCAAAGGTAAAATCCTAAGATCTCAGCAACAGGTTAGATACAGGAAGGTGAGAGACAGTCAGGAGTCAAGTATGATGCCTAGGTTGGTTTTTCTTCATATTAATAGGGAAGTTTGGAAGTTGGAAGGGTTTAGAGGGAAAGATAAGAAGATTAGTTTGGGATATATAGAGTTAAAGGTGTCTATTTGACATCCAATTTGAAATGTCTGAAAGGCAACTGGAGATGGAGACTGAAGGTCAGCAGAGGAGTTAGGAATGGTTAAGAAAATCTGAGAATTATTAGTGTAGAGATGATAATTAAATCCAGGGAGCTGATGAGGTTACCAAATGAAGAATCAGATGATCTCTGCATTCCCTTCCAGCTCCACAGCTATGAGCTGAAGCGTAAAACAAATTAAAATGATTATAAATGTACTTCCAATAACAAATAAATGATAGGAACAATTCTGGAAGGTACTAAATCAGTGTTATTGTTATGGAATTTTCTGTTTAGTCAAGCAGGAAACCACAATTGTCACTCCTGAGCAAGGAAGGAAGGAGATTTATTAGTACACATGTGCATGGGACCCAGAAGGGATCTTTCCTCAAAGTGCTGGGCCCCTGGTTGTGGGGCTCTGGCTATTTTGTAGATTTATTTGGAAGCACATACAGATATGGGGGTTATATGATTGGAGACACATACAGATACAGGGGATTATATGACTCAATGGAAAAGAAGGAACATCTCTGTATCCTGTTACAGTATTGTTTCAAGAGGCTTCATCCTATTGCAGCCTTGTTCAAGGGGAGGTGAGTGGGAGATGGCTTAGGCTTGTAGGGTCCTTAGGAAGGTACAGACAATATAAGACCAGAACAACAATCCATCATGGATTTGTCAGGTCACAGCATGGGAAGTAATAGTGTCCTATGAAGTGGAACCACTTGCTTTGTTCTAGAGTTTCAGCAGGTACAGGGGAAGGAGGGAGTATTGGTCACCCTGTCTTCTGGGTGTGTCAGTCACACTAAGTCAGTCCTTAGGACCTAAGGGTGTCCTTAAAGGGGAGATCTGAGGATTTTCCACTACATTATAACTAAAGCCCAGAGCAACTACCCTGATCAGCTAACTTCCTTGACAATCCTTAGACACCTATTTAGATTCCTACAGACATGTCCATCACTGTCATTCTTCAAGAGAAGTATGATTGTATTCCTTGGAGATAGAACCAGCAAAGTTTTTTTCCTGAATTTCCTCCAGTGGAAGAAAAGAGTGCATGGCACATGATATCTACTTAATAAATCCTGTTGATTGGTTGGTTGGTTGATTAAAGAGAAGTATTACTGCATTTGGAACTGCCAATTTGCATTCTCTGGAGCCAAGTTCTAGTACTTCATAACTTTAAGTTTTATTAGTTATTTATGTCAGTCCCTACTGAACATTGAACACTGTGTTAAATGTTGAAGGAGACACCAAAAGAACTCCCTTCCCTCCAAGAGCTTTCATGAATTGGGGAAACAAAATAATAGACACAAATAGCAAGAAGGGATTACCTTAAAACATTCTGAGATTCAACTGGGAAGCCAGTCAAGATATCAAGATGGTACAAACAGAAAGTGATAAAGTAGAATAGAAAGGGATAAGATAAAGCGAGTCTTTCCTGTGAGCCTCTAGAATGTCTTGAAAAGGCAGGTAATATTTGGAGGAGCAGTGATAAAAGAACATTTGAATATAAGACAAGGAGCTTAATCCTGAGTATTGTCAACCAGTCTTCCCTCACCTCCGAACATCCAATGATAAGATGGTTTTGGTTTGTTTGTTTGTTTGTTTTAAATCTTGGCCACAAATATTCCCACAACTCCGGACATAGCCTCCAAGAAGATTATATCAACTACATGGATCAACTGGCATCTTTGGCAGGGATGAAACCCAGCTTGATGCTTCTTTTATTCACAGATCCCAAGCTAGCTTTGGAAATATTCTTTGGTCCCTGTACCCCATATCAGTACCACCTACATGTATGGACCAGGCAAATGGGATGGGTCCAGAAAAGCTATCCTGACCCAGAGAGAAAGAATCCTCAAACCTCTGCAGAACCTAAGAGTCAATAAGGACATCCACCGATTTCTCAAGCCTCAGGTTTTTTTGTGTTGGCATTGTTTTCTCCATGTTTATGTTATTCTGCTTTTAAATATCCGCCCTCCTCAGAAGACAACAAAGTGGAGAAACTGTCCAAGTTGCCTCTTCTGTTCTCTGAATGAGATCGCTTGAGGCCTTTGGAACACTTAGTTATTTTGATGACTTGCCCACAATGAAGAATTTCCTTATTAGTTCACATATAGGCTGCTCCCAAATATAAGCCATACTCTAAAAATCTCTTTGAAAGCAAAAACCCCTTATGCAAATATACATTAAAATAATAATTATTATAGGTTACATTTAAGTCTTTGGCAAAACAGATTTGGGGGCAGGATCAAAGGGTGGCAAAGGGAATACAGTTTATAGTGGGTTCAGATCACCATTAATCTTAATAAACCGTTACTTATTGAGCTCCCTAGATCCTTGGCAGAACTGTGCTAAACTATTAGCATTTGTACAGATGAGTTGAGCATCATCAATGTGCTATGCACTTAATTGAACTTGGGCATTTCCCTAATATAGTGAGGCCTCTGGATTCTCACTACACCAGAAAGAACACTGTTACAGAGCTTGATTAATTCTCTGTAGGGCAAAATCTTTTCAGATTCCAGTCCCATAAATATGTCCAGTGAAAGTTTCTCAAGAATTTGCATTAGTGATATTTCTTTCTCTTATTTGTCTGGTATTTTACTATTTTTGCTAATTGCTTATTGAAGTAAGCAAAGAATTATATTGTACATAAAGGGGAAGAAATGTATTTTCCTATCTGAATTTATAATTTATAAAAGAATCCTTTGCCTAAATTCTAAGTTGCCTTCTAAATAATTTATAGTTGCATGTTACAGCTGTCTGAAAACTAGTCCTTTTTTTAAAAAAAAAATCACACTGTATTTTACATAAAAAAGAAATGGCATCAGCCCATAGGTAAAGTTTAAATAAAATGTGTGAACATTAAAGAACCACCAGTTTCTGTGCTTTTTTGTGAAAGTTTAATAGATGCTGTCAAGGCTCAATTAACCATCCAAAGGGGAACAATAATCTGAAATAGCAGATAATTCCCAACTCATTAATATTTAAGATTTGGAATGTACTTTTCTGCTTACTTTTGAATGTTGGTATGTCTAATCTGGGAATTGACTACACAGGAAGAGTTGACTAGAGAATTACTGGGAAGCCCCCCAATTTCTCCTCTAATCTGTATAAGGCAAATGATGCAGTAGGAAGAATACTGTATTTGGAGTCAGAAGACCTGGGTTTCGGTCCTCACTTTGCTTCTTGGAATCCATATGACCTTGGGCAATCAGTAAATTAAGCAATCAACAAATATTTATTAAACATGTGCCAGGCATTGTACTGGATGCTATGGATACAAAAACAAAAAATGAAACCATCCCTATTCTCAAAGAGCTTGTGTTCTAACCGGGGAAACAAACACACATATAAATATTTAGAGTAGATAGCAAAATGGGGCAGTTAGGTGATGCAACGGATAGAGCACTGGGCTTAGAATCAGGAAAACTCAACTTCCTCATGAGTTCAAATGTAGCCTCAGACACTTACTAGCTATGTGAACCTAGGTAAAGTCACTTGGCCTTGTCAGCCTCAGTTTCCTCATCTGTACAATGAACAAGAGAAGGAAAAAGTAAACTATTCCAGGATCTCTATCAAGAAAACTCCAAATGGGGTCATGAAGAGTTGGACGTGACTGAAATGACTGAACAATAACAGATAGCAACCAGATAAACATTTATGCAAAATTGTTCAATGCAAATAATTTGGGAGGGAGAACACTAGCAGTTGGGGTGAATCAAGAAAGGTTTCACATAAAAGGTGCTGCTTCAGCTGTCAGGTAGGTGATGTAGTAAATAAGAAAAAAGAAAACATGAATCTATTAAGTGATTATTGTGTGCCAGATGCTTTACCTTGTTTGATCCTCACAACAACCCTGGGAAAGGGGGGCTATTATCCCCATCTAAATTGTGAAGAAACTAAAGGAGACAGAGATCAAGTGATTTGCCCAAGATTGCATAGCTAGTGTCTAGGATTGGATTTGAACTCAGATCTTCCTGACTCCAGGGCCAATGCTCTATTCACTGGGCCACCAACTGCCTTACTTCTAAAATTTAGGAGCTCTAGCTGCCTTCAAGGCTCAGATCAAATGTCACCTCCTAGAAGAATCTTTCCTGATGCCACAGTTCCCTTAACAAGTCTTGAAGGAAGCTAGGAATTCTAAGGAAGAGACAAGGGAATATATTCCAATTATGGAAATACATTTACAAAATGACAGATACTGGAAATGAAATACTGAATTTGGGGGACTAAAAATCATGCTAGTTTATCTAGAATATAGATCATGTGGAGAATATTGATGAGAAATAAGTTCAGAAAAAGTATGGTAGGCTGGAGTCTAATTGGGAAGGGCTTTAAATGGCAAGAAGAGAGCTTGCATTTTATCTAAGAGTAAACATAAACTAAAATTTCTCTATTATTTTAACTACTACCAAATTATTTTGATGATTGCTGTTTTGTAATATAGTTTGAGATCTGGTACTTCTAGGATGACTTGTTTCCCAAATTTTTCATTACTTCCTTTCAACTTCTTGGTCTTTTTTTTATTCATTCATATGAATTTTGTTAATATTTTTTCCAGCTCTATAAAATAAACCCTTAGTATTATGTTTGGTTCAGCACTGAAAAATTTAGTTAATTAGCTAGTGTTGCAATTTTTAGCATATTGGCACTATCTACCTATGTACAGTGAATATTTCTCCAATTGTTTCAGTCTGCCTTTATTTCTGTAAAATGTTTTCTAACTGAATTCATAGAGCACCTATATGTATGTGTTGCTAGATTCCCATGTATTTTATGCATTCAGAAGATATTCTTATTCTATCAGTAGAACAGATTAGGTACACCACTCAGGGAAGCAAATGGACATATTAAATTATTATTTAACTTAAATACTTTAGTAAATATTTTTAAAAAGAGAGGTCCCAGTTATAGGGAAAAGGAATTGATATTTAATATGTCATTGATCTATCACTGATAGAATTTATCTCTATTTTTATTTATTTATTGAGGGGATACACAAAAAGGCTCATGATTTAAGCAGACTTATTTATGTACTTTAATTTTGTTTAATTTATTGTTTTCACTAATTTTTGTTCATGATTTATAGTCCTATAAATAAATTATTATATCATCAGCAAGAAAAAGTGGAGGGAGTAATGTTGTGTCTTTTTTCCCCTGCCTAATCCTTCCATTTCCTTTTTAGTTATAGCTGGCATTTCTAGTATTATGTTATATAATAATGATAATAATATATACATATTTAATACATATATAGCCTTGTTTCATTTTTATCTTATTATAAAAACCTTTAACACTCTTCATTGCATATAATATTTGCTCTTTGTTTTAATTATTTTTTACTGTATTAAGAAAATTTACTATATTATTTACTCTCCTCTTTCTTTGACTACCCTTATTTCTCTTTTGGGGAGTAATGGATTTCTGTACCAAAATCTATATGTGTGAAGAGCAAGGAGGCTTGATTTATCATCAACCTTAATTTATCCAGTCATATAAAAAGGAAGCTCATGGAATGTTCATTTTCTATTTTCTTTAACCATGTTTAAATATTGTTCATCTTGTGCACTTCTATTATATCAATGATTCCTAAAGTGGGCACCACTGCCCCCTGGTGAGTTCTGCAGCAATCCAGGGAGTGGTGATGGCCACAGGTGCATTTATCTTTCCTATTAATTGCTATTAAAATTTTTAAAAAAAATTTAATTTTCAGGGGCACTAAGTAATATTTTTTTCTGGAAAGGGGGTGGTAGGCCAAAAAAGTTTGGGAACCACTGTATTATATGATAGTTGATTTTTTTCCTTCTTCCTCTTTTTCTCTTTTTTCTTCTTTTCCAGTATAATCTCATTTTTCTTATTTTGTTTTCTCTTAAGACCATAAGAACAGAACAAAATAACTCTCAGTCCCTCTTTCTATCATATTTACCCTTATCTACATTCTTTAAAGTATTAGGGTTCTAAGGAAACATTTCTTATCACCCACCTAATAACTTGCAAAGAATGTATCCCCACAAAATCCCTTTCAGTAGAATAAATGGATATATTTTCCACTTTTCTCTGTTTTTCTGAATTTCTATTATAAAATGTTTGCTCATTTCTGTCCTTTTCATAAGAAATAATTTGACATCATCTATGTAATTAAAGATTCATTTTTCCTCTGTAGGATTATGCTGAGCTTTGCCAAATAGGTTATTGATGGTGATAAGCCTATATCTTTTGCCTTTTGGAGTATCAGATTCTCAATTCTCCTGTTATTTAAAATGGCAGGTGCAAAATCTTGGTTGATTCTAATCATGGCTCCTTGGTATTTGAACTCTTTTTTTCTTTTGCATGCTGGGGATGCTGCTTGTAGTATCTTTAATTTGTTAAAAAAAAAAAAAACAACAACTTACCTTCTGTCTTAGAATCAATAGTATGCATTAGTTACAAGGCAGAAGAGCAGTAAGGACTAGACAATTGCAGTTAAGTTACTTGTCCAGAGTCACACAACTATGAAATGTGTGAGGCCACATTTGAACCCAGGACCTTCATCTCCAGGCATGGCTCTCTATCCACTGGACCATCTAGCTGGCACTTTAATTTGTCTTATAAACTTAGATGTTACTATGATGCTCCCAGGAGTTTTCAATTGGGATTTCTTTTAGGGTATAACTATTCAATTCTTTCTCTTTTAACTTTGTCCTTTGATTCTAAGATGTCTAACAATTTTCATTTATAATTTTTTAAAATATGATAGCCACATTTTTATCATAAACTCCCAGTAGTATTATGATTCTTAGATGATTTCTCCTTTATCTGTTTTCTAGGTCAGTTTTTTATATTAAATTTTTATATATAATATAATAAATTTTATATATAATATAATTTTATATTTATATATAAGATATTCTATTCACATTTATTTTTATTTGTTGTGTATTTATTTATGTGTTTATTGATTATTTGTATTATATATAAATGTAATTTATATATAATATAGCAATTTTATGTAATGTAATAAATATATAATTTATTTGCATATATAATATAAAATGTAACAATTTTATATTATATTTTATATATACTTCTTTACATTTTTAATTCATTTTTTATTTCTTAGAAAAATTTTCCATGGTCTCTTTACATTTTTGTAAATTTAAAGTGTTTATTTTGATACATTTTCTTGTTTTTTCATGTAAGTAAAGAAAATTAAATTTTTTTAAATACAAGATAAAGATTATGACAGCTATTTGGATGTGGTCACTCATTTTGTTGCCAATTCTAAATTTGTGTATTTGGATAGACAAACAAGTTTGACTATTTTGACCTTAGTCTTTTGAAGTATCTGCCAGCACTTAAAGCCTTGTCAATAAAGGTAATTCAAACATTGAAATAAAATATTTTTCTCCTATTATCATGCCCAAATCAAACTGGCTTGTGTATAGAGACATGGACTACTGGTATCCATCAGGAAGATTGTGACCCATTAAGAGTTGGCCCAATGGATTGGCTTGGATGAAGACAAGCTTAAAGTGCAAATATATGTTGAAGTTGAAAGATATTATTAAAGAGTCACCCTGTGGCTATTCCAGTTTGGACTCTTGAGGTGACAGTGCTATGGAAAGGTTGCTGTGGGTCAAAGGTTCAGTAA
>NC_058133.1:59882611-59902611 GCF_016433145.1 Gracilinanus agilis
CCCTACTCAATAAACTCTAGTGGCTTTCTATTGTCTTCAGGAGCAAATAAAGAAGCTCATTTGGCATGCAAAGCCCTTTAAAATCTAATCCTTTCCTACCTTTCCAGTTGTTTTATTCCTTAATCACAGCAGTGAGACTGGTCTCATGACTCCTCCACAAACAACAAGATACTCCATCACTCAGCTTCAGGCATTTTCTCTGATCATCTCCCAAACCTGGAATACTCTCCCTCCTCTGCTTCAATTACTGACTTCTTTGGCTTTCTTTAAGACCCAATTAAAACACTACCTTCTAGACTTCTAGAATCTAGAGGAACCCTCCTCTAACCCTTCTTAATTCTAGTTTTTTCCCTGTAATTTCATTGACCTATCAGAGTCATGGAGATTATTCTGCAATTTGTAGTCTCAAAATCATCCAGGACACTGAGTGGTTAAATGACTGCTCCACAGTCATACTGGCAATAGGTGTGAGAGGACAAATGAACTCCATCATTCCTGACTCCAAGTGCCTCAATCCACTATTCCAGTCTACTTTACAAGGATTATGTTATTTGTTATAAATTTATACTCCATTAATCCCTTGGAAAACTCCACCAATTACCAGGCCAAGAGTCTCACAGCTGAACTTTCCCTATTTGGCTTTGTTCACCTTGAAGAATAAAGCAATTTTACCTCTTCTGATGAAAAGGACACAGAACTCCCATTAACCTATGCTTTAATTTTTCTGGTATCTCATATTTGTCTAGCACCATTTCCCCAGGCACTGAGAGTGCTCCACAGATATTTCTTTAATATTCTCCTCTCTGAAAATCCTGGTTCATCATTAAAAGCAACTCTCTGAAATATTTTTAAGATTCTTAAAAAATTCATGGCTACTCCTTTAAACCTTATTAGACCCTCAGTTTATCAGTTTGTTAAATGTTCCCAGAACTTTACTACCACAAAAAGAAACCACAGAGATTAGGGGTTGGGAGAGGGGGACAGAATATAATTTCTCAGTCTCTGATACAGATAAGAAGCTGTCACTATACAAGCCGTGCTGAATTCTGGGACCTCTAGCAACTTTACAAATGAATCTGTTTAAGCAAGAACATGTCTCTGAACAGCTCTGAGCCATCTTGGTAGTAAATGAAACAACCAATTATCAAAATGTTATCAGATTCCATCAATGGAAAACTTGTCCTCTACTGGTCCATGAGGGGTGTAGTTATGGATGTCAAGGGTCATCATCCTTGTTTCTTTTCATTTGGGGCATCCATTGATGATCCCATATGATTACCACTTTTCTGCCAGTAGATGCCTATCACAACCTGTCCCCTGCTATTTCTATCATAACATCTAGCTCTTCACAGCTACCAGCAACACCAATTTGGTAGCTTCCAATTTTGTTTTCCCTGGCATGAGAACCTGGATGTTTTGATTCCCTTTCTCCACACCACATCTAATGATAGCAAAATTAATTTAGTCCTAAGGGCACCTACCATCTAGCTGCCACAAAAACTAGTCATTCTGTGACAGAAATGGTCACATGTGGATTCTTTTCTACTGTCATTAGATTGACTCAAAAGACCAGACCTTCACCAAAAGAAAAGAAATGAATCTAAACCTATTCTCTCCCATATTGTTTTCCAATTTTCCCAGCAGTTTTTGTCAAATGGTGGATTTTTGTCCGAAAAGTTGGGCTCTTTTGGTTTATTATACACTGTTTTGCTAACATCACTTACCACAAGTCTATTCCATTGATCTACCATTCTGTCTCTTAGCCAGTACCATATTGTTTTGATGACTGCTCCTTTATAGTACAGTTTAATATCTGGTACTGTTAGGCCACCTTCCTTCACGTTTTTTTTTCATTATTTCCCTTGATATTCTTGATCTTTTGTTCTTCCAAATGAACTTTGTATAGTTTTTTTTCTAATTCAGTAAAAAAGGTTTTTGGTAGTTTGATAGGTATGGCTCTAAATAAGTAAATTAATTTGGATAGAATGGTCATTTTTATTATGTTAGCTCGTACAATGTTTTTCCAATTGTTTAGATCTAGTTTTAATTGTTTGGAAAATGTTTTATAGTTGTGTTCATATGATTACTCTGTTTGTCTTGGCAGATAGATTCCTAAGTATTTTATATTGTCTAGGATGATTTTAAATGATGTTTCTCTTTCTACTTCTTGCTGCTCTAGTGTGTTGGAAATGTATAGAAATGCTGATGATTTATGTGCATTTATTTTGTATCCTAAAAGTATGCTAAAGTTGTTAATTATTTCCACTAGCTTTTTAGTTGATTCTCTAGGATTTTTTAAGTAGGCTATCATATCATCTGCAAAGAGTGATAGCTTAGTCTCCTCATTGCCTATTTTAATACCTTCAATTTCTTTTTCTTCTCTAATTGCTACTGCTAGTGTTTCTAGTACAGTGTTAAATAATAGAGGTGATAATGGGCACCCTTGTTTCACACCTGATCTTATTGGGAAGGCCTTTAATTTATCCCTATTGCATATGATGCTTGTTGATGGTTTAAGATATATACTCTTCATTATTTTTAGGAAAAGTCCTTCTATTCCTATTCTTTCTAGTGTTTTCAGTAGGAATGGGTGTTGTATTTTGTCAAAAGTTTTTTCAGCATCTATTGAGATGATCAACTTTTGGGACAAAAATCCACTATTTGACAAAAACTGTTGAGAAAATTGGAAAACAATAAGGGAGGGAATAGGTTTAGATCAACATCTCACACCCTATACCAAGATAAATTCAGAATGGGTGAAAGACTTGAATATAAAGAAGGAAATTGTAAGTAAATTAAGTGAACACAGAATAGTATACTTGTCAGGTCACTGGGAAAGGAAAGATTTTTAAAACAAGCAAGAGTTAGAAAAAATTACAAAATGTAAAATAAATAATTTTGATTATATTAAATTAAGGGGCAGCTGGGTAGCTCAGTGGATTGAAAGCCAGGCCTAGAGACGGGAGGTCCTAGGTTCAAATCCGGCCTCAGACACTTCCCAGCTGTGTGACCCTGGGCAAGTCACTTGACCCCCATTTCCTACCCTTACCACTCTTCCACCTATAAGTCAATACACAGAAGTTAAGTGTTTAAAAATAAAAATTAAAAAATTAAAAAACAACCAAAAGGGTTTTGTACAAACAAAAACAATGCAACCAAAATCAGAAGGGAAACAACAACCTGGGAAAAAATCTTTATAACAAAAAACTCTGACAGAGGTCTAATTACTCAAATATACAAGGAGCTAAATCAATTGTATAAAAAATCAAGCCATTCCCCAATTGATAAATGGGCAAGGGACATGAATAGGCAATTTTCAGATAAAGAAATCAAAAGTATCAATAAGCACATGAGAAAGTGTTCTAAATCTCTAATAATTAGAGAAATGCAAATCAAAACAACTCTGAGGTATCACCTCATACCTAGCAGATTGGCTAAAATGATAGCAGGGGAGAGTAATGAATGTTGGAGGGGACAGGGCAAAATTGGGACATTAATCCACTGCTGGTGGAGTTGTGAACTGATCCAACCATTCTCGATGGCAATTTGGAATTATGCCCAAAGAGTGATAAAAGACTGCCTGCCCTTCGATCCAGCCATATCATTGCTGGGTTTATACCCCAAAGAGATCATAGATAAACAGATTTGTACAAAAATATTTATAACCGCACTTTTGTGGTGGCAAAAAAACTGGAAAATAAAGGTATGTCCTTCAATTGGGGAATGGCTGAACAAATTGTGGTATATGTTGGTAATGAAATACTACTGTGCTCAAAGGAATAATAATCTGGAGGAATTCCATGTGAACTGGAATGACCTCCAGGAATTGATGCAGAGTGAAAGGAGCAGAGCCAGAAGAAATTGTACACAGAGATTAATACACTGTGGTAAAATCAAATGTAATGGACTTCTGTACTGGCAGCAATGCAATGACCCAGGGCAATTCAGAGGGATTTAAGGCAAAGAACGTTACCCACATTCAGAGGAAGAACTACAGAAAAGGAAACCCAGAAGTAAAACAACTGCTTGAACACTTGGGTTGATGCAGACATGATTGGGGATATAGACCCAAAAGGACCACACCAATGCAACTATCAATAATATGTAAATAAGTTTTGATTGATGACACTTGTTAAAACCAGTGGAAATGCATGTTGGCTATGAGGGGTAAAGGGAGTTTGCAGGGGTAAAGGGGAAAGTAAAAACATGAATCATGTAACCATGGAAAAGTTTTCTAAAAATTAAAAAAAATTTTTAAAAAGAAAAGAAATTGATTTTCCCTACATTTAGTTAGTTTCTTTCAGTTGAGTACTGGATTCTGTGCCATACACATAAATTTAATAGCTCTCTTTTTGTGTTTTTAATTCTCTGGTTTTTAGAAAGCATATTAGTCCTAGGAAACAGGCAAAAGTTGTAACTCTTAAAGATAACACTTCACTAACTGTTGGAGATATTACAGTGGTTGTTGATGTGTGAATGTCAAATATTTCCAGCACATGATGAAGCAAGATCAATTACACAAAAGCACAAAGTGTGGTCAAAGAAATTGTGAAGATAAGATTAATTCTCCCCTTGCCTATTTTTAGCTAAACAAATCAAGAACTCAAAGCACCCCTACTTAACACTAAGTAAGAGAATTCACTAGTCACTTACTAGAGTAAGCTCACACCTCCAAAGGCTACTGCCACACACCTCCATCCTCACCCGGGGCAGTGCTAAGCAGTTGGTGGGACTGTGATTGGTTCCCTTAAAGTGGGGAAGGGATAAGAAGTGAAGTGGAAAAAGGACTATAAAAAGTCCTGAACTTCCTGTCCAGTGGACTTCTCCTTTGGAAGACTTCTCCTTTGATCTTATCCTTTGAACTTCTCCTTTAAACTTCTTCTCCTCTGAAGTTCATATTTGGAGGCTCTGCATTGGTGAGCTGGACTGAGGGAAGAGACTCTTTTCCTGGATCCTGTGTCAGCTTGCTGAGTGAGTAGCTGGCCTTCCTTTCCTGGCTTTTGGAGAGATTGGTTCCAGAGATTCCTGCCCTGCCTTTGGAGGAGGCTGTGTTGGTAGAACTTTAACTGAAGACACCACCAGATTTCTGGCTGAGGATTACTGGGAAATCCATGTGGGGAAGCCCCTGCAAAGCTGAGCCTCACTTCCCTGGAGAAGGGCTGGTAGGCTTGTTAAAATCATTCCTTTTAACTACATTTTTTCCACTTTCACTCTTTCCACTTCTTTGTAAATAAAACTGCCAAAAGTCATTTTGACTTAAGCTATAACATTTTTAAATCAGCAACCATGATATTACTTTAGAACTTTCATATTTAGCATAAAACCTAAAATTTTAATTAATTCTTACAAATTGTAAATACCAAATATTGATCAACTATTGGTGAAAATGGCCTAGTTAACCTACAGGAAAACAATCATAGCCTATCAGAGAGACCTAAGAGTTGGAGAAGTTATTAATACCTCTGTTTTTTAGCATAGACTTATTGAATTTAGAAGAATAACAAGGTCAAAAACAAACAAAAACAAAAAGAAAAGTAGTTGTTATTCATTGCTATGAAGAAAAGAAAACATTCATCATAAGCAAGATAATATAAAACCTAGAGTACTAAAGAGTAATAAAAAGTAATTTCTACCAATAAAATTCATTTTTTTCATTCAATTCTATGTAGAAACTGTTGTCAGAAGAAGCCTACCTGAGTGTATATGGCCAGATAATCTTTCTCAGACTCTAATGTATTGAAGATTTCTTATTTATAAAAAGCATAGAAGTCTCATCCCTACTGAGGGCATTAGAATGGGTACATTTATATATCGAAGAAGAATTGTTCTGGAATTATACAAATTCCCAACTATAAAGGGAATATTGTAGTATAATTTTATTCAATGCCTCACACCATGAAAGGTTAAGAAATTTACCTAAAAGACAGAGATAACAAATTTCAATGACTTCTAAAATAACCTGATTTAAACCTGATTTTTTAAAGCCTATCAGCAAAAGGCTAGACTTGGAAAAAATAGGCTATCAGATACACTTAATATCCAGTGTAATATGTGGGTTGTAAAAATATAGGTATATATTGAAGAGGGGTTGATGTTGGAAAGAGTGACAGACCTGGATGTGAATGTCTGTCAACTCCCCTCTCAATACTCTACTTTTACTAAAGACAACAGAGGAGGGTTCTCTGGAATGGTAGACGTCCAGAGAACAGGAGCCAGCCCTGGATGCTAAAGGGAAGGCTTTCCTATTTGGAGAGGTGGGTGGGTAACGCTGGTTGATCAAGCACAGAATCTCTCCCTACAGAAACCTCCCCATGGCCAATGGCACCTGCACAGGGGGTCTCGCTCAAAATGGAATCTGAGCAAAGCAGCTGCTCAAATCCCTTTTCCCCTCTTTGCCTTGTGTAATGACTTCTCCTTCATCTGATGGCGAATTGGTTTATTTTGTAGATGAACAAGGTAGCTAGAGAATGGAGAGGATCGAGGAATCAAGGGGGGGGGGATATGTTTGAGGGAAGAGGAGACCCTATTTGGGGGTTCTTGTTTTCTTCAGCCAAGGTGGCTCCACTCCAACTTAACTATCCTCTTCTGATCTAATTAAAGTCTCTCTCCTACCTTAACCAGTGGCCAGTGTCCTTGGGAAGGTCAAGGGATGGAAAGGCTCTTCGGGGTGAGGGATCAGCCCCTTCTCGGCAGCTGTAGTTGCTCATTCTTCCTCTAATGGAGGCTCTCAAGCAACAAGAACCTTCTTTCTCTTCTGGACAAGGGAAATGGAAGCAAGGCTTTTCGAAAACACAAGTGGGAATCTAGAGCTCCAGGACTTTGTGCCTCACTCCACAGAGTTCAGAGGGCCAAGACCTTTCAATTAGCTGTTACTCCCACAATTATCTTCTCTCACTCCAACTGTCACTGCCTCTCCCGTCACATTCCAATGACTATCTGCATCCATCTCAGTGGGCCAAAGTGGCAAAAGCTTGATTCAGTTTTCCTTTCCACAGGGTTCACGATGAATTAAAAAGTCCATGTCAAAATCATGTGAATTCAGTGCCAAATCATGTGAAAGCAAGTGACTCTCACAAAAAAATGAGACATGTTGAACTTTAAAAAATGTAAAGATATAAAAAGTTGTACATTTTATTTTACAACTGCATAAATTTAATTATTTTACTTTGACTTATATAATTCACATATTACTCTACTTATTCTTCTTCTCCAACAATCCATATCCAATATATGTGTCTTTGCATAAGCTGACTCCCATATGATGAATTTACTCCCTCTTTACATCCACTTATTATTATTCCTAGAACCCTTCAAAGCTCAGCTCACTTCCTATTTGAGACCTTTACTGATTCCTCTAGTGCTCACTCCACAAAATAATTTGTATTTTCCATGTATGTATTTTGTGTTTCTTTCACAAAATCCTACTATAATGGTTCACTGTGGCATAAGAGCAACCTAGATTCTGGAGGACTATGTCAGTGGCACATAAATTTTGGTAGACTATATCATGCTCAAAAAGCTTTAGGTATAATTTGGGGGAAAGACTCAAAATCTTATTTCCAATGATCAGACTTATTAAGTACAGAGGCTTTTCATTAGTAATTTGGTGATGAAATTTTTTTAAGTGTTTATTTTTTTTAAACCCTTGTACTTCGGTGTATTGTCTCATAGGTAGAAGATTGGTAAGGGTGGGCAATGGAGGTCAAGTGACTTGCCCAGGGTCACACAGCTGGGAAGTGGCTGAGGCCGGGTTTGAACCTAGGACCTCCTGTCTCTAGGCCTGACTCTCACTCTACTGAGCTACCCAGCTGCCCCTTGGTGATGAAATTTTGGTGATGAAATTTTCAGCTATAGACATCCATTAAACAAATATAAATATAAAATAGACCTTAGCTGAGCACTAAGTGGGGCAGACTAGTTGAAAAGGGCTCAAAAGGTGCCAGGACTCACATAATTTTAGGTCATTTTTAACCTGATTGTTGAATTACTAAATATGAAGTCCTTTTCCAGTAAACAATGAGTAGCCATATTGTCAATGGAATTGAATTATACTTATCTTGATATAAATAAAACTAGAAAGAAGGAAATTGGAGTTAATTTTTTTTAAAAAATGGCTCATGGGTGCTACTTGAAGAATAAAAGAAAGGATTTATACAATTGATTTTATCATATGACTCAAAACAAGAAACATTATTTCATGGCATATATGGCAAGCTCATAACACCATATTCATGATAAGGCACTTTTTAAAAAAGAGACATCCTTGAAAATAATGCATCCTACATACTAATATTTTTTGCAAAGGATGAAGATATAGACCAGTGGTTCCCAAACTTTTTTGGCCTACTGCTCCCTTTCCAGAAAAAAATATTACCTAGACCCCTGGAGATTAATTTTTTTTTTATTTTAAGAGCAATTAATAGGAAAGATAAATGCATCTGTGGCCATCACTGCCCCCCTGGATTGCTGCAGCACCCACCAGGGGGTGGTAGTGCCCACTTTGGGAATCACTGATATAGACAAACTCTCCAAAGGTCTCAGTAAGTTTCTTAAAATTAAATTGACATACATTATGATATCAGTCCAATACAGTCAAAGGAATTAATGGGGATCCTGAGAAATACATCAAAAAGCATTTGTCAGAAAGAAGAAATGAAAGAAACCAAAGACTTGTAAGACTTCACAGAAGACATATCTTTATATCATTAATACTTTTTTGAGAAAAGAATTATTAGATTTTGGACATGATGAAATACTAATAGCATCAGAAAAATTTAATTAATTATTTTTAGTTTAGCATTTAATTAATTATTTAATTGGTGAATTTTTGCATTTAGTTTAATATTTAGTTAATTATTTAACTGATGAATTTTTAGCAAATTCATCCCTAATTTATTGTGATCCCTAGATCAGCTGCCTAAGGATAATCAGGTACTGACTCATTGGAGCAAATATTAAAATCAATAAACCACTAGAAGAAAGAATCACAAGGGGGGGTGGGAGAGGCAAGAATCAGAAAAAACTCAATCCTGAACTATTAAAACAAGCAATTGTTATAGAAAAATTGGTAATGGATAGCATAAATGAAGTTGACACTAATTATAATAATGGCAATTACTATAAGAAGACAAAGAGTCTAGAAAGCACCTTAGTCTACAAACACTTGACTTAGCTACCTAACAGAGAGGAATGATAGTCACAGGCAACATCACTTTAGAAATATAAACTCATTTGTGAGATGAATAAAAATGATGAATGATTATCAGCAGAACTGCCTCATAAAGTTAGAAATCAAGGACAAAAACAATTTAAAGAACGCTTGGCAAAATATCCAACTAAGTAAAGTTATTCCAAGGGAAATGGAAGGAGGAAAGCAAACATTAAAAAAAATAGAAAAGAAATGCAAAGACTTTTATAACAAACTCTTTTTACTTTTTAAGGAAGTTAGAGCCACCACCTTTGGACTCAAGCATAATATCCCCAGCAATTTTAACAGAGGAAGCACTAAAAAGAACCAACATGGGGTAAGTAGCCAGAATGAATCACGTACGTAGAGTAGCCCCATTATATAGACAACACATCTGTGAGGGCATTAAAGGACCAATTTACAAAGCATCTAAAGGAAGGAAAGATACCCAAAGATTAGGGGAAAAAACATAAAGCCATAGCAATAATAAAAATGAGATCAAGAAAATATCACCTAGACACCTTTTGACTACTTTTCCATCAGTACAAAATCTTTATGAATGAGAATTATTTATACATTCATCAAGAGTTTCCTTGATGAGGATATTAGAACAGTGAGGCTTTCACAATTGATAGCTTACAATAGACTACGCCTTTACCATCCTGCAATTAACTGAAAAATGTAGCAAATTCAAGAACTCATCCTGCTTCCTGTTTATTGATTCTGAAATGACATTTGATTCAGTAGCACTAAACTCTGCTTTAAATGTCTTCCTTCAAACAAGATGTCTCTTATCCAAAGAAACAAAATCACTCAAGATTCCTTGAAAGACAAAACAACAGAAATAACTTTGGAGATAGAACTTCTGGTAATAAACATTAGGCAAGGTTTAAAACAGAGAGACTAAGAGCTCACCAATATTTGCCATTATGAAAGAGGATTTCTCTATGTATAATGAAGCACTCCAGGTTCTAATAATTGTGTAGGATATTGTTCTAACTTCATCAAGCCCAGGAATAATCCAGAGCTTCCAGGAAGAGATCCGTAGTCATTCGAAAATTTCTTGCCTGACCATACAGATGAAAAACAAATGAATGATGAATGCCTACTGCCCAGAAAATAAAATTTGAATGAATAGCCAATATATAGAACTAATCTATCTGTATGTGTTTCAGAGACAGATTTAATCACCAAACAAATTGCACTTAAATTTCAATGTGAGAAAGAAAGCGGGATGAAACTGAAAGTTCTTTTTATGAATTTACACTTCTCCCAGAACGATATCCATCTTATTAATACTAATATTCTATTGTTTCTTTTGTGTGACTACAAGGCACAGAATGAAACAATCTACAACGAACTCAAAGTGAATATCACATAGAGGATAGTAGACAGGCATATGATAGGTATAAGCAGACTGCAGAATGCAAACAATGAGACACTTTGAAGAAAGAAAAGAGGCAAAATATCTGACTAAAGAAATATATGATAGTAAGGGACAATGGACTGATCATGTGTTAAGTGTAAAGAATGACAAGCAGACATCCTGAGTGCCTCAATGGCATCCATCCAAAGTCAGAGATGAGTGACAATGGTGTCTAGTAACACTGGGTAGGATCCTTGTGGTGAATTTATGGAAGGACAACAATAAGTCACACACAACAATAAGGAGGGACGAAGGTTGATGGACAAAGCAGTGTATCTACTATCTAAAACTTGTATGGAGAGACTTTCAACCATTTTGTTTTCCAACATTTAATAAATCTAATACCATATTCTAATAAATATGTTATCAAGTTTAAAAGAAAAAACAGTTGAAGAAACTGAGAGAGGGGTTAAGTAACTTTTCCAATTCACATCTTTTTATGGAACTTTAAAAATAATGAGATTGGATCCATTTGTGTTTCTAGGTAACTTTTTGTTTTAATCCCTTTCCTTCCATCTTAGGATCAATACTTTGTATTGATTCCAAGGTAGAAGAATAGTAAGGGCTACACAATTGGGGAGGGAGGTTAAGTAACTTGCCCAGAATCACAAAGCTAGAAAGTGTCTGAGGTCACATTTGAGCCCAAGACCTCTAAGCATGACTTTCAATCTACTGAGCCACCTTGCATCACCCCATAGGTAACTTTTTAAAAAATAAGTATTGTATGTTGTTTTCCTCAAAGAAAGGTAAGATTTTACAAAAGTGATTTTCTTCTTTTTGGTTTTGTGTCCTCAGCACAATTTCTGACTTAAAATTATGTTTGATAAATGCACGTGGGGTGATTTAGTAATCACCTCAGAAGCCATCTAATGCAATCCACCTCTAAAAAAGAATTCCTTATAAAGATTAGCTGACAAGTATGCTGCAAACTTCTGTTTAAGAGCTTTAAAGAGGGAGAAGCTACTATCCCCTCAAGGTATTACATTCTGCTTTTGGATTCCACTAAGTATAAAGAAGTTTTTCCTACTGTCAAGACTAAATTTATCTCCTTTCAATTTCCATCCATTTTTCCTTGTTAATCATTGAATGTCAAGCAAGATAACTCTTTCATATGACAGCTCTTAAAAAATCATTAAAGACAAGCCTCCACTCTCACTAACTCTCCTCCAGGAATAAATTCCTTTCTTCATTCAAACAATCCATAAGTGACATTAAATCAAGGCCCTTTGCCATTCAAATTGCCCTCTTCTAGATATTTTTTGACTTACCAAGATCCTTCATAAAATGTCACCCAAAAGTGGACACAATTATCCAGTGTGGTCATATCAGGATGGAGTGCAATGGGATTATAACCTACTTATTCCAGAAAGTTTATACTCATCTAATTTTACCTACTTAAGGATTTAGATACATTTATGTATAGCCATCTGAAATAATGTGTTCTACTACTAATTTATTTCTTGGATTCTATCACCTGTGACTTTTTGAGTATCTCAGATGGTATTGTTCTTCAATTAAATTTATTCTATGAGGTATGTAGCTTGGTGAATCAGATTTTCTCTCTTGGATCCCAAGGTACAAAAAGGGCAAATGTCAAATTTTTTAAAAGAAATGATAGAGGCAGTGAGGATAGGAACGGGGACAAGGAGAAAGAGAGTTCTGAGAACTATAGCCTAATGACTTTGGCTTAAATTCCTGGGAAAATTCATTATGAGTTGATTCATAAGCATTATGAGCATTTCATATGGGAAAAGGTGACCATCCTTTCCTTTTCAGTTTAAAGTCCTTTTAATTATATATACAAAAGGCAATTACATTCTTAGTAGACTTTATTAGGTACTAATAAAATAATAGCTGGCCCAAAACCAGTTATTCTCCTATTTTAAGTCATAGTCCAGAAATCTTAATCCCATTTTACAATACTGTGTTCTTTAGTAGCCACAGACTACACAAATCTGTTTTTATTTCTAAATCCCTTACTTTTACATTAATGGCAAAAACACATTTGTGTACCTAAGGTTTTCAATTTCTCACCCAAGATTTCATAATCTTTGGCAAAGCTTTCTAGGTTACTTCTGGCAGTATCATTTGTGCCCATGTGAATCAGCAGAAATGTGTAATTGTCTTTTGTTTTGACAAGTCTTGGGAGATTTTCAGTTACATCTGGAATACATGCCTTGGCAAGTCAGCAGATTTTTCTTGTTATCTGATTGGGGGAGAAATTGTGTTCATGACCTCGATAGAGACTCTAACCACCACTGTTCTCTCCTCCCTTTAACATTTATTGGGCAATTTCTCACCTAGCAACATCCATGAATCTTTGTCTTTATTTCTTGGAGCTGGTTCCTAATCAGAGCATTCATCTCCCTCCTCTTTAGAAAGAGGCTCAATGCTCATGTTCATTCTTCCTTCTTTTGTGACATTCTTCCTCCTACAGATCATTATTCACCTTTGTCTCTTAAGGACTTCACATTCTAATAGATGGAATACAAAGGCAAATAAATATAGATATCAAATATATTCATTACAAATGGAAAGCAATTATGGAGACCAGGCATTAAAGCAGAGGGTTTGGGGGATAAAGGCAGGAAAGACTTCCAGAAGGTTAAATTTGAGCTGAGTCTAGAAAGAAGATAGAAAAGCCAAAGGCAGAAATGAGGAGGAAGAGAGTTATATGCATGAAGGTCTACAACTAAAAAGTCAGTAGAGCTGGAAGATGGAGTCTTAATTGCAAAAAACAGCAAATAGTAACTGGGTCGTAGAATATGAGTAGGGGAGTAAAGAATAAGAATACTCAAAAAGTAGGGAAATTCCCTTTGCAAAGGACTTTAAACTAAAGCAGAACATTTTAAATTTGATCCTGGAGATAACAGAGAATTACTGGAGCTTAATGAATGAGGGTCTATTATACACCTACACTTTAAGAAAATCACTGGTATCTGCTGTTATAATGAATTTCTGGGACAAAATGGATACCACTTTGAATGACAAGATCGTCAGTTGGAGACCTCAGAATGTATCCAGGTGCTGTGAGCCAGGGCCAAAAGTCAGTTGGAGCCAACCCTATAAATACCCATCATGCACAGCACAAGACGGCTCATTCTGGAGCAATCTTGGTTGGTGGGAGGTTCAAGAGAGGGAGGGTAGACCCTATATCTGCAATTCAACTTCCTTGCCTGAGAGACCTAGAGAGCTATTATATCTACCACCAATAGAGCTAAGACAGAGCAGTACCACTGTCTTTCAAGAAGATCATCAACAGCCTTCCGTATTCTTTGGCTTGGCACCAGCCAAGTCAAGCCAGAGTTAGTGAGAGGGTGAAGAATCTCCAGCCTCTGTCTGATCCAGCAACATCTATAGCTTTGATCATCTCTTTAGACCATTAACAATAGCATTCCCAGATCCTCTATCCTTTCCCTTATTCCTAGCTCTGGTAAGCCAGAATTAAATACAGTTGTTTGATACCAAGTCAAAGACTGAAGTACCTTTCCTGAGTGGTGAATATACCTAAGCCATTAGGAAGGGGAAGATAGTCACACAGTCAGACTCATAGCATTATCCAGTCATCACATCAATAGCCCATATCAACATTCAAACCAGCCCCAGGTTGAGAAACTAGAGAAGTTGACAACACACATCACTTTTCAGTGGTCCCCTGCCTGGGCAGCTGTTGAAAGGAGACAGCTTGGCAGGCTCAGTCCAGCAGAGCCTGTCAGACAGGAAAGGCATAGCCTTTCTATTAGTAGCTCTCACACAGAGGTCAGTGTGTATGTGGGTGTCTTCTCTCCCCAGAACCATTTTTTAACTCTGCACAGAGGATAGAATGGAGTAGAGATAAACTTGAGGCAGAAAGGTCAGCTAGAAGGTTATTGCACTAACCCAGACAAAAGGTAATGAGAGCCTGTGCCATAATGGTGGTATGGTAGATATGAGGGATGTTGTGAAGGCATAAATGCCAAGATTTGACAACAGACTGGATATACAAGTGAGAAGTTATGGATGATATCAATGTTGTCAGCTTGGGTAACTGGAAGTCTACTGGTGTTCTCAACAGTAATATCCTGGTGTCTATAATATCTTTTCCCCAAGATTCTGTGTTGAGGTTTTCACAAGCCTTTCTCTAATGTGACAATGAACTCTGCAGACCAATGGGGATAAATACAGTCTCCTGTCTTAGAGAGGAGCCAAAATGGCACTCTCTGTATAAATGACAGGGGAGCAGGGCGGGGGGAGGGCTGGGATGTGAAAGAATTTCAATTTTGGACATGTCAAGTTAAAGACATTTATGGGGTATCCAATTTGAGATGTCCAAGAGACAGTGCTATGAGACTGGTGTTCAGGAAAGAAGGTAAAGCTAGATTTAAAGATCTGGATGTCATCTTTATAGTGATAAGTGAACCTATGGAAAGAATGGGATCATCATGAAAGATCCTGTAGAAGAAAGAGAAGAATGCTCATAATAGAGCCTTGAAGGCTAACCAGTCAAATGAGGGGCAATGCCCAAAAGGAGTTACAGTAGAGGATTCTGATCAGGAAGTAGTAGGGAGAAGAAAGAAGAGGGTCTTGTCTGGAGTTGTATTCTGGAGCATTTAAAAAAAAAAAAAAGTTCGGTCAGAGGCTAGATCTGAAGTAACTGGATGGCCTCTTGGGAAGTTCCCCAATCTAAGAGGCTGGAAGGTGAATGGTCTGGATTCAAAGCTAATTTCAGAGCTCTCTAAGAAAGCCTCAGAAGGAAGAGAAATAAAGGTACTTGCCTTCCAACCCAGGGAAACAACCTGTGCAAAGGTACAGAGATAACAGAAAAAATATCAAGTGTTAGATATATCAAGATAATAAATACGCAACTATGTATAAGTATTATACATATATACAATATATACTTATCACGATAATAAGTAAGCAACTATGCATAAATATATAAATATGTCAAGCTATATGCCATATAAATAGAAAATAATCAACTGAGAGAAGGCACTAGAATTAAGAGGGATTGGGAAAGACTTCTTGTAGAAGGCTGGATTTTAGCTGGGAAAAAAAGGAAGCCAGGGTGGCCAAGAAAATCCCAAATAAGAACAAGAAGAGTTCAACTTGAATGAAAAACAAAAAAGTGAAAGAAAGAGCTGATGAAGGTGATAAATGAATATATAGGAGCTGATAGGATCATTGAGAAAAGAAATGAAGAAAAGAAAAAAAAATTCTGTGCAGATCCTGGAGTTATGCTGACAGTTAGAGAATAGCAATGGATGACGATGCAAGAAAGGATACTAGAAGGGGCATTCAGACAGATAAGAAGAGAGCTAAGGGAGAGTCATGTCATGAAAACCCCAAAAAGAAGTGCGTTGTTCAAAATGAGAGAGAATAGTCAACATCGTTGAAGGCTGAAGATAGGTCAGAAAGGATAAATATTAGAAAAAGGGCATTAAAAATGGTAGTCAAGAGGTCATCCATAATTCAAGAGACAAGAGTTAAGAGGTGAGATTTGAAGTCAGACTTCAGAGAGTTAAGTAAATAAGAAGCTACAAGAAAGGTTATCTTTTGCCAGAAGTTTGACGCTAAAAAAGAGGTGAGATGTAGGATGATAGCTTAATGGTTAGAATAGGATCAAGTGAAGGCCTTATTGTAAAGCCCTTATGGGTATTTGGAGCAGCTAGGTGATATAGCAGATAAAGCACTGGCCTTGACTCAGGAAGATCTAAGTTTAAATTCAGCCTCATACATTTACTAGCTGGTGACCCTGAATCAGCCACTTAACCCCTATTTGCCTCAGTTCCTCATCTGTCAAATGAGGAGACACACTGGAAAAGGAAATGGCAAACCACTCTAGCATCTTTGCCAAGAAAACCCCATGGACAAAAGTCCATTGGGTCATGTAGAGTCAAACATAGCTTAATGACTGAACACCAGCAATAAAGGATATCTGTAGGCAGACGAGAAGAATCCTGTAGAAACCAAAGCAGGGAATCTCTCATTGCATATTACATGTATGTAAAATCCTCTTTCTACCTTGTCATATGTCAGGATTCATAATCAGTCATGCCATATGCCATAGGTCACCCCTCCCAGATCAAATGTGATTAGCATACTCTATTCTTCAATTTTCCATGTTATTTATTCCTTTTCTATTAGGAATCAATGCACAGTTAGGGTGCTAAATACTGAGTTCCCCATCAATGAAGTTCTTTTTTTACTTTTCAACAAATTTTTACTTATGCATTTTGGGGTTTTTTATATCACCATAGTTTTCTCTAGAATCTCTCCCTCTTCCCCTGCCATGTAACAAAATAGTATTTTAATATAATATGTGCATATTATATTAAGTTTGTATAAACATTGTCAAATAGTATATTTATAAAAAGGAAAGGAGAAAGAAAAATTTAGCTTAACTCATCAACACTAGAAAACATTTTAAAGTATGTGCAATAGACAATAATTATGGACCTCCAGTTTCTGCAAAATAATTGTCTTCTCTCTTCTCCTGAGCCATACTTGTTTATAATTTTGGAACATTCCTTTTTTATTTTCTTTTGTCTATAGTTGTCATAAAAGAAATGGAAAAATAAGATAGACTGATCACATGACAAGAATAAGCAAAAAGCAGTGGTTAGCCCTAGTGCTCTACTAGTACCTTCCCCGTGTGAGGAACAATAAGGAAGAATCACAGCATGGTGAGTGAGTCCCCTTTGATAAATTTATGGAAATAGGCAAGAGTAATAGAATAGTCAAAAGTGAATAAGTTGTGATTGGTCTACAACAGCATTTCTAGGAAGAGCCATATGCTATTATAATAAAAACATACCTTGGAAAATTGGTAGAGGTGACAGAATTGTAGCAATATTATAGAAAGCCTCTCTAGCAAGAAGAATTTTGCTGTAAGAGACTATGAAAGACTCCATGAAAGATCAGTCTTTCATTTGTCTCTCAGTTCCTCCAGATATGCTATGCAAATCTTCTTGAGAAATCTGCTTTCTCTGTTCTCTAAGACTAACTTGATCAGAGAAGATTTTGGCTCCATGAAGAAGAGAGCAGGAATCTAGAGAAGCTTCCCCTCCCCAAATTTGACTGGGGATGAGGATGAAAATATATACAGTTCCTGGAGAGATCAGTAGGCATAAACAGCTCTACGCAGATGGAGATTGTGGGCAGAAATGTGCTGGAACCAATTTGTCCTGGCTCGCATTATTAAATTTTCAGTGTGAGCATTCATACCTTGAAAATCAGTAAATGCTGAAAAAAATAAATTAAAAGGGCTTGAAAAGGGATAGAGAAAATGTTAAAAATACAGATTAAACATAAAAGTTTGTTATGTATATATCCCCGCCTCTCTCTTCAGAGAACTAGTTGTTAAACATTTATCAGCACGTCCTTGGTTATATGGTACACTGATAAGGATTGATATGGAATATTTTTCAATAGGTTAATAGATAAGGGGGAAAGCAGTGTTTGTCTACATTATGGAACCAGTTCTAAGGTATAGGTTTATCTTAAGCATGACCAAATGATTATTTTTCTCTCCAAGGAAGTACTTGCCAGAGTCAAATCTCTTGCTTTTCTAAAGTAGAAAAATGGATGGGAACAGAGTATAAGAAAACATAAAACAATCCATTTTATGCCACATCCTAGCCCATATTCAGCACTCTTATTCAGAGATCTGTGTTTCTGTTTCAACCACTTGAATGTGCAACTAGAGAATCTGCCAATGGCAAAATGATCAGTTCTCAAAAATTCAAATGGATCTGTAGTTTCATTAGTTTGAGATTTTCCTTCAATGATGCAAAATAGAATAACCCATCCATAACATAAGTTGTTCAGTTCAAAATAGTGGAGACCTCTGTTTTCTTCCAATATCACTGTCTTCCCTTGCTTTTGGTGCATGATCGGTTTTACTCTTGTCCTTTCCAATTCTTTATTGGTTATATGTTACAGCATACTCGTGCTTACCATTCACTTTTCAATTGCCAGAGTTTGGTACGATATTCATCATTAATTATTTAAAAGCAGTGGTGTTCTAGATTTCACTTCCGTATAGTATTTATAAACTTTTTGGGAAGAGGCAAGGAATGGACCTTTGCTTTCTTGGGAAGCATGGGGATATTAAAGGGACTATTCAGTTTCCCAAAGGAAAAAATATAGCTTATTCTCTGCCTTCCAACTCTGAACACAGCTCATTATCTGTCTATACTATCTGTATCAAAAATGTATACTTTTAGAAAAGTTCTTTAAGGTGTCCATTTAAATGCATGTTGAAATCTAGGCAATAGACATTCTTCATCCACTTGGGCTTTCCTGAGTAGATGGATAGACCAAATTCACTTGAGTGATTACAGATCCCTTTTTGTTGTTAAATTTTCAAGTTATAGAGGCATGAAGCTTCTGTACAATATTCAAGTGTTTGACCTCTCATTTCTTTCTCCTGAAGTATATTTCCCCATTTATTTTTCCCCATCCTCACATTTTCCCTCCTTTGCAATGAAATCAAGTATTGAGTCTATGTTGATTTGATTTAGAGAGTATTTTCAGATTCTTCAAAGAATTTCTCCACCATTTAGTCAGTAACAACCAATTTTGGTGTATAAACTATAATTATTTTCATAGTGTTCTTTTTGTAAATACTGATCATCAGTACCCCGCTATGTAAGGGGATGGAAACAATTTGTTCAAATGGCCTTGAAAGCTGCAGCAGCAAGCACTGTGGATGCTTAGAGCTGGATTAGACACTGAAGAAGCCAACGCCATTCATTGCATGCCAATGCATCACCAGTCACCTTGACTTTTGTCTTACCACTGGACTTGAATGACTCTGGAAAAGAGAGTGAGTCTGATAACTGTCTAATACAACTATGCCTCATTTAAATCTAATTTATATGTGAGTCAAAAGACATCACCCAAACATGTCATTTTGGTCCTCTTCAAGTATGAAGGAAAACCAATTGACTATAATATATGATAATCAAATGTCACATGAAATAGCTTTTGACTGTATGGGGGAAAAACATTCTGCCAATTCTTTTCCTTGCATCTCCAAGATGTACTAGAGCCATTCTTCATTTTAGATGCAACTTCATCCTTTGCTTTGATTTTGCTTATAGAACGAACATGCCAAAATTAATACGATTTGGCTCCCATCTCAATGTAGCCTCTCTTTGGTTATGGGACAAGGAACTCACTTTCAGAATAACAAAATTTGAGTTAAGTATTGACAGTCTAAAAACAGCATATTGATTTATGTATGTGATGTTTTTCTGGAAAACCCATGATCATTAAGATGAATCTGCTAACAATATCTTCAATCAGTTGCTTTTGCATGACACTGTATACAGATGCATGTACACGTACTTATAATACAAGGTGTTTTTTTAAACACACTTGTCTTCTGCTTTGTTTCTGTTA
>NC_058133.1:59907611-59935309 GCF_016433145.1 Gracilinanus agilis
AGATGAATTGCAGTCTATTCATGTTGGTTCATCCTGTGCTATTCACTCCATCCTACTCAAAACTAATTGAACAAGACTGATTCTTACTAATTACTTCTCTAGAAACAGAGCCTGTCCTCTTATTTCTCTATTATTTGGAGGGACTATATTTATCAGATCAGTTGTGGCTTTGCCATGAACTAGTTATATGATCTTGGACAAAGCACTTATACTCATTTTTTGCATTAGTTTTCATATTTATACAATGGACATAACATATTTTCTGATCTTACCAACAAAGGTCAAATAAGTTGGCCCATTGAAATAATATATATTATGTAACTAATAACCCTTCAGTGCTGCATAAATGAAAGTTATTTTATTATTATTGGGATTCTTATTGTTAAGGAAAATCACTAACTTTCTGACTATATACAAAATGATACTTTGGCCACATGATGAGAAGATAAGACCTACTGGAAAAGACCTCAATGTTGGGAAAAAATTGAAGATGAAAGGAAAAGAGGGTGACAGATGGCTAGATAGTATCATGGAAACAATGAAAATAAACATGGACAGACTTCAAGAGATAGTGGAGGATAGAAGGAATGCTGTAGTTCATAGGGTCATGAAAAGTCAGACATGACTGAAGAACATCTGTTGAACCACACCTACAAATTTGTGGTGGGAAATGAATTAAGAAACCTAGTACTTCATTCCTGTTAGCAAGAGTCAAATGGTTCCTTGCAATATGCATTTTTTAAAAAGTCTGAATGCTTTGTGTTGCCTAGATATATCTATTACTGTATTCTTGGTTCTTCCCCCATTTACTGGTAATATTTGCATTTTTATTATGCAAGATATTATTTATGAGTCAAAGATTAAATTAATTTCTTTAGGGCATTCTTAACAATACTTTGCAGAAATGCTGATGTTTGTTTTACTAAGTTACCCAAGAGTTGCTTCTTACCCTTACCCTATCCCCCACTCCTCTAATCCCATTACCTTTAGACCCAATTTGGCAGACTAATAGAAATGGCAGAAGGAATTTTTTGCCCCAATGATCTGTCCAAATTCTCAATCTATTTTACCCCATAACTTCCCTTGGTGTTCAAACCTGGTTCAAAATAGTCTTAGAGAAGAGACCATTGCTGTGCATGGAAAGGAGGATCATTGGGATGGAGTTTTAAATCTTGTTCTAGCTTTGCCCTTCATTTATTCAGTTCATTAGCCAATAATTGTTTATTAAAAAAAAACTAATATGGCCTTTAATGGAAAGAAAGATCTTTTCTTCATTTGTTTGCCCAGTGCCTAGCCCAGTGGTGGTGCCTAGTAGGCATTTAGTAAATGCTTATTGATTGGGTTCATAGTGCTAGCTAGATACTATATAGAATACAAATCATTCACTTGAAGTCTTTCCATGGCAACATTACAAGTTAGCTAGTATGAGCATGATAAGATAAGGAATGTCTTATTTTATACATTTTTATATATATACACAGATAACAAAACAAGGACATATAGAGGAAAAGTAATTTCCAGCCTCTGTTTGAAAATCTTCAGTCAGGGTAATCCAAGACCCTGTCAAGTAGCCCATTTCTCTTTTGATCACTTGAATTGTTTTTAAAAAAAAGTTTTTGGTTAATTTTTATATTCATCCCCAGACCAAATTTGTTATCCTAACGGAACTAATATAGAAGGGCATGATGACAATCACACTGAACTTTTTTTTACTTTCTACTCTTTTGGTGTTTTGTTTTGTTTTTGCCAGCTGGAATAATCTCCCACTTTTCATTTACCTTTTCTAACGATCCACTCTTGACCACATATTTACCAAGGAAAATTTCTTAATGCATTTACTCACTTTCGGGTGGGGAATGAAGAAGAGCCTTTTCCCCCTTTATTAAATGAAGAAAAATCTGAATTATTTGCTACTATATATTTGTATCTTCAGAATCGTATTCTTGAAATATTTTCTCATTCCTTTGGGGGAAAATTCCAACAGAGAATTTCAGACCACAGATTCTTATCTACCACTTTGAAACCTTTGGGTTATACCATCTCCAAAGTGAAGGTTCAAGAGTTATAAGATGAAATTATCATGTCTCTCTCAATGCACTCAATCATTTCTACTTCAGCAGAAAGTGCTGATAGTCTTGTCCAGCATAGCAGTTACCTCAAGTGACTTCTCCATATTGTGAAAAGAGAAATGATTTTTAGTGCTAGTCAAGAAATGAGATCTTCTACCTTGGGATTGTTGGGGGTGATTAAGAGAGACAGAGACAGAAGGAATAGGAGGATGAGGACAAGGACAAGGAGGAAGGGGAGAAGGAGGGAGAAGAGAGAAAGATGGAGGGTGAGAAGGCATGGAGGGAAGGAGGGGAGGAGGAGAGAATGAGAGAGACACGCAGAGACAGAGAGATGCAGAAAGAGACAGAGAGACATAGTGAGATTAAAGTTATCAATCATTATTAGACAATACTTCTAGTTTAGGTTTGTTCTGTTTCCTGAACAATCCATTCCCAACTAGTGTGTTGCATAAACTAAGGAAAATATTGTTTCTGTCTCTCTTGATTTTCAACCAAATACTTTTTAACATGCAATTTGATTTCTGGATTTCTTCACGTGAGTGAATCTACCTTCTTAATTTATAATACTGTTCTACCAATGCTTTTTGCCTCCCTTTTCCCAATCTCTTTGTCAGGCATTTTGAATCAGATGTAGCATTTTAGTTATATTCCAGTTATAGGTCTCACTCAATCAAGTGTCTGTCACACACATGTGTATATACATGCCTCTGTGTCTGTATGTATTTATACACACATACATATATGCATATGTATATTTATTTATTTATTTATTTATTTCTCCTCTTTGAGCTAAGGTCTAAAGTTCAACTGGCTTATCACCCATACCTTATGTAGTTGTCTAAATATTATCGACAACTGAGTTCATGAGTTTCACTCCTGACTTCTTTCTTAGATTCTGAGCTTCTAAATTTCTGGGTGTCTACACTTTTAGCTTCTCTCTATGGTATTTGAAGTATTGTGTTTAGCTCTCGATATTGTATTTGAGGGCATACATTGACTAGACATATGGTATCCAAAGATAGCTACTCAGTAAGGTCAGGGGACTTGGAAAGCATGTCATATGAAGGCTAGAATTTGAAGAACTAGAATTGGTAAGCCTAGAAAGTGGAAGGCTTAATACCCCCTCAAAAAAAACTATTTCTACTCTAGAAGTTCCAATTTCTATGAATGATGGGATCTTTCTCTCAGATATCAATCTTAAACTTCTTATTCGAAGATTTGCTCTGGAGTAAAAGGGTAAAAGTACATTTGATTTTGAATTTCAGTGTGAATACTGGTTGTGAGAGCAAGACTTTATGATTATCAGTCTGCCTTTAATTAAAAAGAAACTTGACAAAACACCAAAAAATACAAACATTTCCCTGTAGTAGAAAGAAAGTACTACATATAAAACTATAAATTTCCACTATATACAGCTTAAGTTTTGATTGGGTTTTTGTATCCTTTATAGAACATGGTGATTTCAATATTTCCCTACTTGTTTTTGACCCCTTCTAAGGTTTCTTCTTCTCTTTTCCGTAAATACTTTAATTCAAACTCTTTTTTTTTCCTATTTTAGTAGAATTATCACTGCTCTCCACTCCTTCTTTGATTCCCTTAAATATGATAATAATAAAAATAAAAGCCCTTCTTTGTCACAACTAAGTATAGTAATACATCTCAAATCTCCTTTGACGTTTTCCATCATATCTTGACACAGTCATAGTCTTCTGTAAAAGATTTACAGTTAAAAGTGAAAGCCTTCCATCTTCTAAAGGGTACAATTTCTTCTTGTTTATGCTGCAGCCTTAGGTGAATGTACAAATGGTTATTAGGAAAGAAAAAAAGAAAGAAAAACTAGACGGAACTTGGAAAGAAGGGAGGGGAAGATTTTGTTCTCTGATGTGACTGGTATCATTATCTTTGAAAAAGAGGGGGGAGCTACTTACTTAATATCCTTTATTCTTTTGAATATGTGTCATCTTTGAAGTTTTATCTAATTACACCTCATGGGAAAACATGTTCACTTCTGAGTATAGATAGACACAATCTGTCTGCAGCCCATGTTCCTAGACTGATTTCACACTATTGACCTTCCCACACTCTATCTCCACCAAACTGTTCTCAGAAATTGCCTTTCCATCTTGCTCCTGTGTGCCTTGGGATAGGATCTCTACTGTGTTTCAATGTATTGTCCTCACCTTCACCTCTTTAAAAGCATTACCTTCCTTCAAGCCTCAAATCTGCTGCCATCTTGTGGGAGAAGCTTTGCTTGATCTCTCTAGCTCTTACGTTTTCTCTCTACCCAAATTCTTTTTTTAAATTCATTTAATTAATTTAGAATATTTTCCATGGTTAAATGATTCATATGCTTTCCCTCCTCTCCTCCCTCCCAGTCCTGTAGCTAATGAGCAATTCAACTGGTCAACCCAAATTCTTATAAACTTCCAGAGTATGAGAATTGAAAGGGACCTCAGAAAGCATCCTTAGCTTTGTCATCCCTATATAGTCCAGATTTATCTGTCTATGTATTGTATCCCCAAGATCCTTGAGGGCAAGAACTGGATGATATGTCAAACTCAACATTTACAAACTTGAATTCATTATCTTTCCCTACAAATGTAGTGGATAAAATTCCAAGTCTGAAATCAAGGAAATTCCTCTTCCTTAGTTCTAATCTGACCTCAGATTCTTACTTACTTGTGTGACCCTGGACAAGACATTTAATCTTATTTGCCTCAATTTACTCATTTGTAAAATGAGTTGGAGAAGGAAATGGTAAACCACTCCAGGACCTCTGCCAGGAAAACCCCAAATGGGGTCATGAAAAGATGGAGACAACTGAAATCACTGAACAATAACAAATCTTCTCTAGTCTAAATTATTCTTCCAGTCACTCAGGTGTATTCTTCAATTCCTCACTCTCTACCACTTCACATATCTAATTACCTGTAGTATTCCTACACTTAGCTCCTGCGCTAACATCAACCCTTTCTCTCTACACAAGAATTTCTGAGAAGTGAGGGAGTCCTTTCTTTCAGTCCTCTCATTGGGCTAGCCCTTTCCCCACTGGCTGAGTTAGGATTCTTACACTTTGATGTCTTTTTGTCTGAGACAAAGCAAGTGAATCACAGAGGAACTGGGAAAACACATTTAGGGGACCTCAGCAGCAGGATTCTTAGCAGCAGAGCTATAATTTAATCATTATAGTATTAAATCTTTAAATTAATTTTGGAAGTACTGTCATGTTTATTATATTAGCCAGTCATGTACACTGAATTTTCAGTCATTTTTCAGTTGTTTCTCACTCTTTGTGACCCCATTTGAGATTTTCTTGGCAAAGATACTGGAGTGGTTTGACATTTCCCTCTCCACCTCATTTGACCTTGGGAAGATGAGTCTTCCTGACTCCAGACACAGAACTCTGTTCACTGAGCCATTTAGCTTTCCCATGAGCACTGAATGCTTCTTCAATTTTTTAGGCTATTCTTTGTTTCTTTAGGGAACATTTGTATTTTGTATTTAAAAATATATTTTTTAATCCCTTTCCTCTTTTAAGTCAATAATTTGTCTTTGTTTTTAGCTTGGCTTAAACTGCCTTAATGCAACTCTATTCCCACAGCCTTTCTTGCCCATAATATTCACTCGTTTGCCTACCCTTTACCTAATGAGGAGCTTTATCTAAAATATTAATTTTTTTCTTTATTTGCTATGCTTAATTATATATTTCTTCCTCTCTGCCCTCTCAATTGACTAGTTCAAAATGTCCCCTATATATTATTCCCTTCCAGTTTCGTATGTTTGTCAGTGTTTTTTCTCATTGTGTTTTTCCTCTAAATTTCTCTTTCTTTGATCTTTTCATTAATTTTCTTCACTTCTAGGTTATTAGGAAATATATTCTCTGAGAGGCTATGCCTTTCATTATTCTTTTTTTCAGACTAAAGCTTTTAAAGTAAAAAGTAGGGTTCCATTTTCTAACCAATTTCTATGTATTGTCTTTATAGATTGTATACCCTCAGGCCTTTTCTTTTTCTCCAGTTCCTCACTCTTAGACATACCATTTTGTAAGAGAAGTAGTATTTGGGTTAGCTAGGTGGCTCAGTGGATAGAGAATCAGGGCTGGAGATGGCAGATCCTGGGTTCAAATCTGACCTCAGACACTTCCTAGCTGCATGACTCTGGGAAAGTCCCTTGATCTCAATTACCTAGCCCATACAACTCTTCTGCCTTAGAACTGATACTTAATATTGATCATAAGGTAAGAGAGAGAGAGAGAGAGAGAGAGAGAGAGAGAGAGAGAGAGAGAGAGAGAGAGAGAGAGAGAGAGAGAGAGAGAGAGAGAGGTTGGGGNAAGGCAAAAGGTAAGAGAGAGAGAGAGAGAGAGAGAGAGAGAGAGAGAGAGAGAGAGAGAGAGAGAGAGAGAGAGAGAGAGAGAGAGAGAGAGAGAGATGTTGTTGTTGGATTAAAACAGTGCCATTTGGTAGAAAGTACTCTACATCCAAAGTTGTGTTATCCAATTCTACTGCCTGTGTTTCCCTTGTCCCCATCTTCCCTTCTGAATGCCATCTGCCTTCAGGAGTTTACCCATCCCTTCTTCTGGGTCAAAATGTTGTCCATGGAGGCAGAATATTCTCTCAGAAAAGGTTATTTTCCTAATACATAAACTCTCTCCCAATTAGATCCCATCTTCTATCATAAGAACAACTTTATTCTCTCTTGGCAGTGTTCTACAATAGCACCTTTCACTGATTTAGAGGAGATTCACCCCTTTTCAATCTCCTAAACTCAACTGGCACTTTCTGTTCCTTCTCCAATGTTCCTGCATCTTGCCTTCTTGCCAAAAGATTGGAGGATTCATCTTATCACTGTTCACCAATGAACTTGGTAGGGGTGCAATATGAGTCATATTCTGCCCCATACTTATCCTTTCCCCATTTATACATACACTTACCCTTCAATTCTGTCCTGAAAAAACAGCAAATTACCTCCAAGAGGGATAATGGGATTTAGTCCATGGTCTTGCAACTCTGATCCCCTACCTTCACTCCCTTTATTTGGGTTCCCCTTATAGTTGTTGACTCCTAGTGTGCTTTGGGAGTTGTTATTAAGTCATTTTGTTATGTCCAACTTCTCATGACCCCATTTTTATGGGGTTTTCTTGGCAAAGGTACTGTAGTAGTTTGCTATTTCCTTCTCTATTTTACAGTTGAGAAAACTAAGGCAAATAGAGGTTAAGTGATCTCCCTAGGGTCATACAAATTTGCAAGGGTCTGAGGAAGGATTTTGAACCACTGCACCACCCAGCTGCCCAATGTGCTTTATAATCTCATGAAAATCCATTTTTTTATTATATATGTCTGCTCTCTCTGTCTCTGCCTCTGTCTGCCTATCTCTCTTTTCTTTCTCTCTTCCCATCTCTCCCCATATACACACATACACACACTAACTTCAAAATATAGGGTAATTTTATTTTGTTACTCATTCTTTCTTTGAAAATCATACTTGTTTACCTTTTCTCTGTTTCTTTCCTTTTTTTAATTCTTACTTTTCATCTTAGAATCAAAACTATTGATTGGTTCCAAGAAAGAAGAGAGGTAAAGGCTAGGGAATGGGGGTTAAGAGAATGGGGTCACACAGCTAGGAAATGCTTGAGTCCAGATTTGAACGCAGGACTCTGTGTTTCTTTTTTTTTTTTTGAGATGTTTGCACATCACTATTATCCTCATATCTGTCCCCCTCCACAGTCACTACCAAGGAATTACTCAAATGCCTGTATAGACCTTAGTGGTCAGAGTATGTCATTTTTGCATTACATCTTCAGCATTTTTTGCTGTTCAAAATTATAATATATTTTTTATCTCTTAATATACTTCTTTGTGGCTATGGAATAACACTGTTTTTCAAATTACACTTCTATCTGCTTCAAGAAGGTGATATTCAATCACTATGTATTGTTATGGATTATCTCAATTGGTATTTTTTTCCCCATTTTAAGAGGTTCTAGAAAATTTTCCATGTGTTATCTCTCAAATTGTGGCTTTCAGGATTTAAAATTTTTCTTATGTTTTTATCCAGGAAACCTATAATTTTAAAGTTTTCTTTGTACATCCTATTTTCAAGGTCAATAGTTTAAGCTTATTTAGAGTCCATGAATTCTTTTCATTTGATATTTTATTTTCCCAATTACATATAATAATAATTTTAACATATATTTTCCAAAATTATAAAATCCAAATTGTATCCCTTCCTGCCTTCTCTCCCATTTACTGGAGATGGTAAGCAATTTGATCTGTGTTATACATGTATTGTCATGCAAAACATACTTCCATATTGGTCGTTGTTATAAGGGAATACTCATGTAAGACTCAAATCTCAAAATATAAATACAAATAAAATAAAGTTTAAAATGGTATATTTTTATCTGCATTCCAACTTAAACAGTCTTTCTCTGGAGGTGAATATCATTATCCGTCATAAGTCCTTTAGAATTGTCCTGGATTATTATATGACTGAGAGTAGCTAAGTTTTTCACAGTTGATCATCTTATAATATTGCTGTTACTGTGTATAATGTTCTCCTGGTTCTTATTATTTCACTCTGCATCAGTTCATGTAGATCTTTCCAGCTTTTTTGAAATCATCCTGCTCATTTCTTATAGCACAATAGTATTCTATCACCATCATAAACCACAATTTATCCAGCCATTACCAAATTGATGGATATCCCTTCAGTTTCTAATTCTTTACCACCATAAAAAGAGCTGCTATAAATCTTTTTTGTATAAGTAGGTCCTTCTTCCCCACTCTTTTTTTTATCTCTTAGAGATGCAGACCTGAATCCATGCATTCTTTTAATTTTGCTGCATTTTGCTTTTCTTCTTGCAGATTTTCCTCTACGTCAGTATTTTTGCCTTCCAAAACTTCTAATCTTTCTTTCATTTCTTTAAAGAAATGCACTATCATGGATTCAAATTTTCTCTAATGCAGTAATTGGATTTTAAAATTCTTCAATGGTAACTCTAAATTCTTGCCTATATTTACTCTACTTTTTAAAAACATTATCTTCTTTCTTAGAATCAATACTGTGTATTGGTTTCAAGGCAGAAAAGTGGTAAGGGCTAGGTGATGAGTTTAAGAAAGTGACTTGCCCAGGATCACACAGCTAGGAAATTTATGAGGTCAAATGTAACCCTTGGATGCAGGACCCCTTGTGTCTTAAGCCTGGCTCTCAATCCAATGCATCACCTCCCTGCTCCCTATATTTACTCTTAATTTTGTATTTTATGATTTTTATTTATTTTTGAAAGATTCTAGAGTTTCTTATTGTTCCATATTCTTTTGAGAGACTTTAGAATTTTTTTTATTTTCTCACTCATTTTTTTCATTTTCCTTTATCTTATAATATTTGTAGAATATTTTGAGTTCTATTTGAGAATTTCCCACAGTATTCATCATTCCTACTGGTTGCTAGATTTCCTCTGTTGATTTATTTGCTTATGATTTCAGCTTTTAAGGGGTTTTCTCTTGAAATCGTTGGTATTTCAATCTTTTTTTGTATTCTTCCACCACACATCATACACATCTTCTGTCTCTGCTTTTGCTGGTGTGTATGGAGGTGTTTTGGGTTGGGGGGGGGGGTTAGGAAAGACTATCACTTCTGGTATGAGGGATTTTTATCCCTTCTGGGGGCTGCTTATCCACCTTTGGTATTCACCTGTCACCTAACTCTAACTTGTGGTTCTAAGAAGCTGTAGGATGCTCAGCAAATGTACCCCAATAAAATGGCCTCGGCATATAGGCTGAACCAGGTTGAGGGTCACTGAGAGGTCTCCAATCCATTGCTGAGGTACAGGAATGTTACGATTTATGGAAGCTGGCATGATATAAAAATTAATATTTCCTCTTATTCCTTTTCATATTCACCAGAACAAATTTGTTTTCATTCATCCATTCCACTGGCAGAATTCTTCAAATGCTTGGGGTACACATTCCCTAAGTCACAGGTCTGAGACCTTTCAGTCACCCTCAACCTTGTTTAGCCCAAATGCCAAGATGGTGTTACTGAGGTGTGGTAACTGAATCTGCTATAGCTTCTTGGAGCTACAGGTGAGAGTTGGGTGAAAGGCAGACACCAAAGGTGGATAAACAGTCCTTAAAAGGACTTGAACACCTCATACATCCAATGTCATGTTTCCTGTAAATAGAAACCAGTTTGAACTTAGCCTTTCCTCAAAGGACACTTCTGCTTTTGTTTCTCCTTGTAAAAGCAGGGAAGGTTTCATCTCCCCCTAGGGGACAACTAACCCCAACTAACCCCAGTGATCTTGATTTTGGGGTGGTTCTGATTTTCTAATCAAGATTACTGGAGGCAATTGAGGCTCATAAAGCAATTAACATTTCTTAATTGTCATAAAGGGGTGTGATCAACCACACCTGGAAGTCAACTCAGATTTTTTTTCCCCCAACTACAACAGGCTTCCCAATTAACCCAACCCTACCTTTCCTACCTCTTAATAAAAATGATCTTTTCCTTCTCATGAGGATCCCTGACCTAAATGAGGGGACCAGACTGACCCATTTTATGAGCAGCTATACACATCACTGTTAAATTATTATCTTCCTTGTAGAAAACATACCTCAATTTGCCTGTGTTTAATTTTACTCAACACATTGATCAGAAAGGGATTCTTTCTTTCTCTAACCTAATACCCAAAATGGCTATTGAATTTTTTAAAGAATTATTTATTTTTTGATTCTTTATTCAGCCCTTCCTTCCCCTCCCCACACCATAGAAGGCATCATTTGGGAAAATATCCAGATTATGTCTTTTGTATTTCCATTTCTCAGTTTTATTCTTTGGAGGAAAAACAGATTCTTCATGAACATTTTAAGGATGAGAGCTCTCTGTTTTTAATTCATAAAGATTTTACCATATGGAATTTAACCTTCTTTGTCGAAAGGATTCAGCTATAAATTTCTATATCTATTTGATAATTCCTTTTGTAGCATTACAAAGATAAAGGGGTCTTGAGTTACTAAGTAATCCACTCTCTTTCTGATCAAATCCTGTTTCACTCTTAAAATTTGAAGTTGGTTGGCTATTTCTTGAAGAATCCAAGTCTCTAGAAAAATATTCCCCTTTTCTCCTCATTTGGGGTTGTTTCTATCTGCATCTTTAGAACTTCATTCCAAAAATTTCCCTTCAGAACTTCAGCCCCATGAACTGCCTTGTGCTGTAGAATTTTAGAACACATTAGCCTACCCGTTCTTTCTCTAGACCCTTAAGAATCTTCCTGAAAAAAAATTTAGCTGGCATATAAGAGACTATTCCTGGTTTTCTTCTTCTCCTTTATTAATTGTAAAGCAAAGTGTTCACTTCTCCACAAGAGATGGGTCCATGAGAGTAGTCTTCTTTGTTTCCATCTTTTAAGGGATGAAAATAACATTAGGCAGAGTTCCAGCAACTGATATATTCAACAACATGCTGGCAAATGATTAAGAACAGTCTTTATGGGAGGGGAGAGAACACAAAATATACTTTTAATCTTTATTATTAACATTTTCCCATCATTTTCTTAGATCTAGATAGTAAACCAATCCAGTACTGATTTCTAGTATTTGTGAGTTCTAAAATATAACTGCTCACAATGAAAATTAAACAACTACCTCTCATGAGCCAGTTTAGGTTAATTTCAATACATCTCTATACTTTTTCCCATTCTTTCTATTTCATATCTACATGTAGTCAGTGCCTATGATCTTTTTTCCTGAATTTTTCATCCGTTTCCTATTTCCATCCAGGTAACCTTTCATATTGTTTGGTGACAATATTGCCTTGGTTTCTGACTCCATTAATCTTCATTCAAATACTCACCAACCTGTGTTTCCCCAACTGGTTCCTAGATTCAAAATATGAAAATGTTTTCTTTGTATACAATTTTTTGCCCTGTCCCCCTACTCAAATATGTGTTTTACCCATCCTCTTCCTTAGTCATGACTTCTATCCAGCTAACTTTCAATATTTATACTGTCAAATTTACCTCCATAGGTTAATATCTAAAGTTCACCTCACTGTTACCCATACTTTCTGTATTTGTCTATAGAAATCTTAGACACTAGATTTTGTTTGTGGATTTCCTTTTTTTGTTGTTAAAAACTTGGAGTTTCTTTCTCTATTGCTATTCTTCCTTCATGCTATTTACTAGCTTTCTGACTATCACATAGGCCATTTTCTCCCCTTAATTTCCTTTGAGTTAAAAGGCCCGTTTTGGATTGATATATAAAAAGTACATTTTTAGGGAGGCATCTAGGTGGCTCAGTAGATTGAGAGTCGGGCCTAGAGAGAGGAGGTCTTGGATTTAAATCTGTTCTCAGACACTTCTTACCTCTGTGACCCTGGATAAGTCACTTACCCTCCATTTCATAGCCCTTACCACACTTCTGCCTTGGAATCAATACACAGTATTGATTCTAAGATGGAAGGTAAAGGTTTAAAGAAAGAAAGAAAATACATTTTTACTTTCCTTTTTGACATGCTATGTATGGTCTTCTTTTCTTGTATGTTCATTTTTTATATAGTGGCAAGAAATTCAGCCCTTTAGAGCCCCTTTCCATGTTCCTACCATTTGCTTCCTAAAAGTTCTTTTCTATGTCCTTTACTATCTAACAATCTCCATTTCTACCTCTTACCCACTGCCCTGCTCTCACTTTATTGGAACCCTCCTTTGGGCATCACAACTAGTAACTTGCATCCTGGGGAAATGTCTATTCCTACTTTGGATAGAATCTCAAGTTTATAGCCTGAAGGCATTTTCCCATTTTTAAAAAAAAAATAGTACAAACCATGATCTGTCCATGCAATATCTTTATTTTGTTCCTTATACCTATGTTCCAAATACTTCTAGGGGTTATATAGTTTTTAATGAGTTGGTTTAGAAATGTAACCACTAGATGTAACCTGTTTCTATTCTCAGGTAAAATCTCCTGAGAATGCCAAGCATCTAATTCAATAAGTCAAAAACAGCCTGTATTGCTTTTTTTTAAATATTCTGCTTTTTTCAATTACATGTAAAAAAGTTTTAGAATTCATTTTTTTTAATTCCAATTCTCTTCTTCTCTCCTCTCCTCCCTAAGATGACAAGCAATTTAACATAGATTATACATTTGGAGTCATGCAAAATATATTCCCATATTAGGTTATGAAAGAAAACATAGAAAAGAAACAAGAAAAATAAAGAAAGTTTAAAAGAGTATGCTTTGATCTTCATTCAGACTCCATTAGTTCTTTCTCTGGAGGTATATAGCGTCTCTCATCATAGAATCTTAAGATTGTCTTGGATCATTGTATTGCTGAGAATAGCCAAGTCATTCCCAGTTGATGATGGAGCCTGTTTTACTTTCCAGTGGTTGAGTAAACATCCTTAGAATTAGCTTGGATAAGAGTTTATAGAACCTTCTGGAAAGTACAGCCATTGGAGTATAGCCTTCCATATTTCTCATAAAATAGCACTAATTTCAAAAGCATTAAACTTTGTATTTTGGCATGATGCATTTATACATACAACCAGAATCACATAGCAGTCTTCACACTCAACTCTTTGCTGCCTCTAAGGACCTGTTATTTCATAAATCCTTAGGAAGCTTTACTGTTTCTTAGCAGAGCAGGGTGCTCTTCTGAAAAACTTCTGAAACAGTGAGGTGTGGGTGATGTCCAGGGAGGATTAGCACTTCTGGGGAGAGAGCTTGCCAAGACCTTTTCATGGATTTTCATCCACCACTGGTGTCTACCTTTCATCCAACTTTCACCCGAGGCTTCAAGAAGCTGTAGCATGCTCAGTGGCCGCACCCTATTGAAACCATGTCAGCAGACAGAGTCATCCAGGTGGAGGAGAACCAACTGGCCTCAGACTTGTTGGTGAATTAGGGGATGTTGACCCTAAGATTGTGAAGTCTTTCCCTGACCCCACTGAAGTGGGCAGATGAGAACAATTTGTTCCAAACATCATAAAAGTGGCTGAAACAGGCACTGTAGAACACTTAGAGCTTGGTCAACATCAAAGGAACCAAGGTCATATGCTTCATTCTGAGCCATTGTTGGTCATTTTAACTTTTGTGTTGGCACTGGACTTGGATGACTCTGGAAGAGAGTGAGGTCAATTATTTTGTGTGACTCTGATTCACTTAAGTTCAACTTTTGCACAAATCAAGATACCACCCAGTGATGTCATTGATCCTCTTCAAAAATGAAGGATGAACAACAGTATAACAGTACTTGTAATACAGTAGATATTGAATGCTTTTTTGATTGATTCATTGAAACTGAAAGCTAGTCACCACCTCATGCTACATAATTTTTCTCAAATCAGGGGTTCTCAACTAGAGTCTATGAAATTTTCATTTTAAATAATTTTTGTCACTATTTTGATGCAACTGGTTTCCTTTGCAATTCTAGGTATTTTATTTTATTCATTTAAAACATCTTATTGACAAGTAATAATTCTGAAGTATTCACCAGAGTGCCAAAAAGTTCCATGATCTCTCAAAAGTTAAGAACTCCTATTCTAGTTGTGAGTGATAATACATGTATAACCCAGTGCAATTGCTTGTCAGCTCTGGGAGTGGGGAAGGGAGGGGGGAAGGAGAGAACATGAATCATGTAACCATGGGAAATATTTTTAAAATAAATTAAATTAAAAAGAAGAACTTTTTTAAACCTCCAAATAATTTTATTCTGACCATATTAAAAAATTGTAAACAGGATTATCTCTCACATTTTTTGGCCATATTTGGCTGTGTTTATATAACTAGGCCCAAGCCAATTCCTCAAACTGTTCAGTGTTTCCATATATTATTAATTACATGGTGATGGTGTCTCTCCTATTAGCCTGAGGGCACTTGACGACACAGAGTGTTTTTGCCTTTCTCTGTATCCCCAGCACAGTGTCTGGCACATAGTAGGCATTTAATAAATGCTTACTGACTAATTGACAAAGTGTTTATTGACTACTTGACAGAGACTGTTTCCTGTCCACCCCACAGCCCTCTACCTTAGAATATATATTTGAGAACAAATGCTATCTTTTGCCTTTCTTTGAATCTCCAGAGCTTAGCACAATACCTGGCACCTAGCAGGTGGTTAATAAATGTTTGTTGACTGACCTATTGACTCGGTTCAGTTGGAGAGGTTTTATCTATGTAATTATATTTATATAACTACAACTTACATCAGGAATACCAGGTCCCCGCCTTATGTGCTATGCCTTTGAATTCCTCTTGGATTGGAAAACTAAATGCAATTTATTTTCTTGTAAGTACTTAATAGCCAGGGAAAGGAGAAATATTGTAGCAGAATCATTATCATTACTCTTATTATCTCAGAAACATTTCATGTAATTAGGATATTCTACTTCCAAGTATTAAGTGGTACGTTGGTTATGGGATCATGCTCACAAATGGCCAGACTTCTCTTAGGTGTGGTTAACTAATGGATGAGTAAGTATGCTTATCCACTTAATTATCCTTACATTTTTTCATGTAACATTTTTCCCTTAATTGAGACTGGATCTCCTATCTCAGCCAGGCTGGAAATGAAGCAGCCATTCATAAACCCTACTGATGATCTCTATAGAAATCTGACCTGCTCTATTTCCTACCTGAGCTCCTTAGCCAGGCTTGTCCCTCCCACACCCACTGCCCCAACTCCCAGGGGCTCATCATATTGGTTCTGAACTTAGTTCAGTCTTCTGATTGACTTTAGCTCTAATGTAACTCAAAGTTCCAGAATTCAAATGATCTTCCAGCTTCAACATTCCCAGTAGCAGAGGCTGCATGTAGATGCCAACACATCCAGTAAATGTAGCTCTTTATAAAACCTCTAGACATCACTATTTTTTAAAATTGTGTAGGTACTCAAAGTCTTGTCCTGGTTCTTCATCATATATTCTAGGCCAGTGATGGTGAAACTTTTAGAGACCAAATGACCAAACAGCAACCTTAATGCTGCATGTGATTCTCCCCCTTACCCCAGCCAGGGGAGGGAGGAAGTGCTCCTATTGGGCTGCTGGACAGAGGTGCAGGTGAGAAATGTCCTCAGGTGTGGCGAAGGGTTGAGGAGCAGTCCCCTCCAGCACACATGCCATAGATTTGCCAACACAGTTCTAGGCTATCTGTTTGATGCAGAGTTTCCTTGTAATTTTCATTCATTTATTAAACAATCAAGTCTCCAAACTTTGGGTCTATCTTTAAACAACATAGAGGAAACTCACTCAGAAGTTGTAACTAGTAGCATTTACCATGCTGACCTCAGCAACGTCCTGTTCCAACTCATGGTTCATAATGGAAATTTTTTTACAAGTTCTACTTTTCTGACAATTGTGATGAATTATAACTCTGAGACATGAGTTTCCAGTTTGTCATAACAACAGAATCTTTAAGAAGATGCCGATCACTGGTGCCTATAGTCTGGTCTTCAGAGACTCTAGAAATCATTGACTCATATAATGCCACAGGCAAAGGAATATCAAAGGTCTTCTAGTTCTTAGAGTTGTTATAACTTGTATTTCTCTAATCAATGATTTGTAGCATTTTTTCATATGACTATAGTTTTAATTTCTTCCTCTGATAAGTGCCTTTGACCATTTTTCAATTGCTGAATGCTTTGTATTCTTATAAATTTGACTCAATTCTCTATGTATTTGAGAAATGAGGCATTTATCAGACATTTGCTATAAAAAAATTTCCCTGTTTGTTGTTTTCCTTATAATCTTGGTTGCATTGGTTTTGTTTATGAAAAAACTTTTCAATTTGGTATAATCAAAATTATCTATTTCATTTTTTATGTTCCCTTTGTCTTGTTTGGTCATAAATTCTTCCCTTATCCATAAGTCTGAGAGGGGTACTTTTCCATGTTCCCCTAATTTGTTTATAGTATGGACCTTTATTTCTTGATCAACTATCCATTTTGACTTTATCTTAGTGTATGGTGTGAGATGTTGCTCTATGCCCAGTTTTTACAATATTGTTTTCTGCTTTTCCCAGGAATTTTTGTGAAGTATCCTCCAATATCCTCCAATAGCTCGGATCTTTGAGTTGCTGAACATTAGGTTACTGCGGACACTAACTACTGTATATGTTGATTTCCTAATCTATTCCATTCAGCTACTACTCTATTTCTTAGCCATTACATAATAGGTTTTAAATGATTGTTCACTGACTGATTATTACAGTAGTACTGTTTAGAGTGGGGGCTACTTCACTAAATTAGAGTCCCTAATAGGAAAACTCAGAATATTCCTTCATTGTATAGTCCAATAGGTTGGAATCAAGTCACCATTTGAAAACTTAGTAATTGCAATGCTTCTGACTTCAACTATTAAGTTGTTCTGTGATGTCTCTGAGCTAAATACTTCATCAATACATATCATAATCAATACAAATCTATATAGGCCTTTTTCATCTTTTTCTTATTTTAAATTTATTTATTTGTTATATTAAAATTCTCAGATAACTCACTCTCTCCCTTCCCTCCCTAAATTAAAGAAGATATCATTTGACAACAAGCTGTGTATATATATATACATATATATGCATATATATGCATATGTGTCTGTATATATGTATATATGTATGTATATGTATATGTAACTATGTCTTACTTATTTCTATTTCTCAATTCTCTCTCTGGAGGTGGACATACACAAATCATTCTTTAAACAATATTTCAGTTGTATATATTGTTCTCTTGGTCATGAGTTCACTCTTCATAATTTCATGTAGGTCTTTCTGTTTTTTTTAATTAATCTGCTCAAAGTTTTTGATAATGAAGTAATATTCCATCACAATCATACACCTCAATTTGTTTAGCCATTCCTCAATTGATGAACATCCCCTCAATTTCTAGTTCTTTGACATCACAAAGAGAGCTGCTATAAATACTTCAGCACATATAGATTCTTTTCCCTTTTCCCTGATCCCCTTAAGAAATAAATCTAATAGTGGTATTTGCTGGATCAAAAGATCTTGTGTGTCTCTTCCAGTTTTTTTCTTCCCCAAAAATGCTCCTTATAAGAGTTAGCCAAGATGCTTCTTTATTCTAGGTGTTTTTATGTATTATGGGTACTAGTAGACATTCATTTGCCGTCTCACACTCTGACCGTACAAGTCACTTTTGGTTATATATTTCCTGAATAATGCCATGTCCTATATACAGAATTATTGTTAGAAATATGGTACAACCTACACATAGCCACCATACATTTCTCTGCTGTCCTTGGAGACATCTGAAACTTTAACAACTTGAAGATAGTAGGTTTCCAAAGATTTATAACCATTCGACATCTCTAGAAGAACATGATAATGATAATATCAATCATCAAAATAGATCTTTGTGTTTGGGAACAGCCCTGAATTATAAAAAGCATCATGAAATATCCACCAGTTCTCCTATTCAGTTCTGACCTCAACACATTGTTTCTTCACCCCGCTTCATAGATAGGTACAAGATGCATGTACTGATGTACTCTCTCAATAGAATGTCCATAGCTTGGACAATAGAAATTTTATATAATTTCATGTTTCCTGTATGTATTGGTTGATTTCTCTGAGTATTCATGAAGCTCACTGAGGAGATTCTATAATATTTGAGAGTTTGATGCAATTAACATATAATCCACCTAGTGAGGCAGCTAGGTAGTGCACTGGATAGAGTGCTAGGACTGAAGTCAGAAAGATTCATCTACATGAGTCCAAATTCTGGCCTCAGATCTTAGTAGTTATGTGACCTTGGGTAAGTCAATCAACCATGTCCCTCAGTTCTTCATCTATAAAACAAGTGGAGAAGGAAATAGCAAACCATTCCAGTAACTTTGCCAAAAAAAACCCAAATAGTGTCTCAAAGAGTTGGGCAAGACTGAAATGAATTAACATCATCAAACCACACATGGGAGCATTGGAGAAAAACACCATCTGTAAGAGTTCTCAATTTGGGGTCCATAAATCCCCAAATAGGATCATTGAGTACATTTCAAGGGTTCTGTTTTTTGAGTTGGGAAACAAATGACATTTTTGTATTTTCTGGCCTCTAATTAAAATTTTGTATTTCACTCGTTATTAAAAAAAAAAAGACATTCTAAGAAAGTATCCTTAGGCTTCACTATCCTACCAAAAGGACCCATAACACACACACACAAAGGTAAAATCTTTTATTCTTGGGGAATCGGTTTTCCATTTCGACCTGAAATAAGGCATAGCAAAGACCTTTAATGCTTCACTTCGCTTCACATTAATAAAAATGGGTTCTTTTAAAAAAGAGTGTTTTTGTTATTCAACATTATCTCTGTGTTATATGTATTGTTGTATCTATCAGGGGATCTTGTATGAGTTTAAATTAGGTAAAAGAAATTTTTTGGAAGAATGTTTTTGAGGCTGTGAATTTGAGCTAAGTATTTTTCTCTTTAAGATGTAAACAAACAACATGTATGGTGAGATTTTGTATTTTCTTCACCTTACAGTTATTTATGTGATGACAAAGATGCTACCAGCTAAAGAAAGTAATTGATGAAAAATAAGCATGTTCCCTTTTCAAGCCCTCAATTTTTAAGTAGAGTATACTCATAAAGAATTTAAGAGGATAAAGGAAAAGTATGCACATAGGTCTGAATTATCCTGATTACTTGCTTTTGCATATTATTCTCACCTTAAATAAGCAGTTATTACTATTATGTTTGTATTATTACCCCTCTATTATTTCTTATAAAATGATTACCTGGTGATTTCAAGAACATGCCATCTCTAATGTATATTTCCTTAGTGGGTACGTGATTTTGTCAGACTATTTTTTATCCAGAATTTGTCTCTGTTAAGTACAATTTCTACTTCTTATATCACAATGGGGATCCAAATTGGGTAGTTTTTGCCAATAGTGACTAAAAATGGCTTCAGATCCTTCAACAAGTGGTTGCTTTTTTCTACAGCCATCTAACCTCTCTCAGCCTCAGTTTCCTCTACTGTGAAATAGCGATAATTATAATAGCACTTACCTAGCAGTGATTATGAAGATCAAATGAGATAACACATAAAGTACATTGCGAACTTTAACGCTCTACATAATCACTGACTATAATTATAATTACATAATTTTATCTTTGAATATTCTAAAAATTTTGAGGACTTATAGGGTTTCAAGTTGAGCTTTCTCCAAAGTTCTATTTTCCTCCATTAATTTGTTACTTTTTAAGGTAATACTGCTCATCTCTTACCATCTTCAGTATTTCACAAATGATTTTAGATTCTCAACTGATGCTGTCTTAGACTCCCTTCTCTCTCCACTTGTCAAGGAGATCAAGGGTTGGCTAAGTAATGTTATTCCTGTGCTCTACTGTTCTTCCCATTGTGGCAACTGCATTTGGATGTGATTTGTACTCTCATCGTTATAAGGAATTCCTTAATGAGGAAATATCCTCTACCAAGACATACCAGCACTTCCTCTCCAATTTTTAGTCTCAAAGGACTGCCTGGGGAGCCCAAGAAATTAAATAATTTGCCTAGGATGACACAGAGACTATGTGTCAAAGGCAGAATTTGAACTTAAATCTTGGTGACCCAGAGATTAATTCTCTATCCATATGCCATGCTTCTTCTGAATAGTTTTTGGGTAGGTAGATACATGTATCAGTTGATCGATCTCACAGTGATTTCCCAATTTAGTCCCTTGAACCCTCCATTTAACCCACCTTGAAGCAAAACAAACTGATAAATCAATCATGACTCACAGCATATGCAACATTCTACTCTCATGGTCCTCCACCTTTCTGCCAAGAGGAAAAAAAGCCTGTTTATCATGTTTTACATGAGTTAAACTTTGAAGTAAATGGTGATAATCAAGCTTATTGATTTCTCTTTGGTGTAAGGCTTCATCATTTCTAACCTGATCTAGACTCCCATGCTGCTATGTGCTCCAAACTCCTACTCAGTCCCAGCATTTCGCCAAACTACCCTGGATCCTGTGGCTTCTGACTGGCAAGCCTTCACTGTTTCTAGCCCAACCCAGATCCCTATCGTTTTTCCCTACTCATCTTCCTGTTATACTATTGAATATACAATCCTCCATTCTCTTCTTCTCCCTACACTCCAAGGCCAACAATAATTAATTCAACACTACTATTCCTGGAAGGATGTGTTAACCAAACACTCCATGGGTCCCTTCATCATCCTTATGACTTTCCTGAACAAAAAATCCTTCCTCAACTACCAATCTCACATATACAGTGTCTTCCATTTAAATGCAAGCTACTTGAGGGCAAGGACTTTTTTATTTTGTTCTGTTTTGTTTTCTATTTGTTTCCCCATGACACTATGTCTGGTACATAGTAAGCATAATAAATTCCTCTTTATTTTTGACTTTTCAACAACATTAACTCATTTGACTAGGTCGCAGTATATCAATTATTTTAAATGTTTTCTAATCATCTTTAGATTTTCTTCTAATATGAAAGCAATTTCTACCTCTTCTTAAACAATATAATGACTTGCCCCACACATCAACAGTTGAATTTGATACAGCTCCCACAAAAGTAACTAATCCATTCATAAATGGAAATAGCCAATTATATTGTAATATTTATAGGATAGTCATAGCACTATAAGATTTTCAAAGAATTTTATAAACATATCATTTTATCTTCACAATGATTCTGGAAGATAAGTGCTATTTTTACCCTCATTTTATAGATGAGGAAACTGAGGCACAGGGTGTTGAAGTGACTTGCAAATGATCATATACCTATAGGTTATATTAAAGATCTGAGGGCAGATTTGAATACAGGTCTTTCTAATTCATGATCCCATGCTTTATCCCCCATATAAAGTAGCTGCCTTTGGATTATAGAGTCTTGAGACCTCAGAATCTCATCAAGTATTGGGAAAAAGCTTCAAAAGAAGTCAGTGAATCTATTTCTGTTATTTTATAAATGACAGCACTGAGGCCCAGAGTTAGGTGATTTGCATAAGATCACAAAGCAAATAAGAGGGGAAAGCCAGGGTATATCTATATAAAGCCTAAAATTTGTTTGTATCATGGCGCTTTTTTCTTTGTTTTCTGCCTCTCTCTGAAGAAATAGTGTGCTCAGGACATGAAAACAAAGGCAGATGATTTTTTATTTGGCTCTTTTTGGGGTTACTATAGCCAAGGAATTAATCAGTGTCCAACTTACTGATGTGTTATTCCCTAGTTGCATTGATTCTTGAACAACAGACTCAGATTTCACTTAAAACCTTTCTAACATAGTAGAAAATACAAGAGCTTATGTGCTACTGTCATCATATTGGAGAACCCAATGTCATCCAAATGACTCTAAGAGGTCCTAGAATAGGACTTTTGTGGATATTTCTTTTGTCTATTAAGCTATAGATGTCTACTATTTCCTATAGTCCTCAAAAACACCATTCTGGCTGCTCTATGGGCATCTGTAATGTCTTATCTGGTAGTAACTTGTCTCCTGCCTTTTTGTCAGTACATCACTGCTATTTCCATTGGCAACTCTTAGCAGTATCCTTTAAGATGGCTTTTGATGATAGTCAAGAAAAGATATCTCTGATCTAGATGACAAGGGAAAAAGAAGGAGTGGTGTTCCAATGTCTTCCCTGGAGTCAGATAGTCAGTACAAATCTTTTAAGCCTCTACTATGTGCCAAGCACTGTGCTAAGAACTAGCAATAAAAAGAAAGGCAAAAGAAAATCCCAGCTCTCAAAGAGCTCAAGTAAGGAAGGTTAAGGTCAATGATTGCATCCCTTAAGGCTAGATATACATGTATATGGAGGTAATCTTGTTGCAGCTCCACAACCAAAAACCCCTTACTCCATTTAGTTATTTGGTCTCATGAGGCAAGAGTGGAGTGTAGCAAAAGATGTCACTGACTCTATTTCCCTTCATGGAACCAACTTCCTTTAAATTCTGATATTCTATTGTTGATTTTATTCAGTGGACCTTCCCTTCTTTAAGAGACTACTCTCTGTAAGTTCCTCAACTAAAATACTTCAATTTCCACTCATTTATCCTCCTTAAATAATTACTGGCATTAATTATATCATCTAAAGTTATCATTAACCTTAACTCTTTAGGTAGGGGTTTTATCTCCCAGTAGTGCCCCACCATTTCCTCCTACTGATTACAGTTTTCCTCGGTCAACTTATGGGAAAAAGAAAGGAATCCTGCCCTAACTGTAATAAATCTGTCATGAGAAAATAGTACCGTAGAAGGCCCTCTATTGGCTGACTAATTGGCAAATTTGTGTCCATAACAGTAATAATGAAATCATGCTTCTATGATTCCTTGACATCTTTAAAAACCTAAATAAAAATAAATAAGTAATGCCCTTTTCAGGGCCCTTTGAGGTTCACCAAGTGCCTTGCTCATAAGAGTCCTATGAGGTAGATAGTATAAGTATTATTTCCCTCATTTTAAAGTTGGAGAAATTAGATTGTGAGGAGCTTACATGATTTGTCTGTCTATATAGCCTGTTGGTATAAGAGAGAAGATTCAAAGTCATGCCTTCTGACTAACATCTTTTAGTTCACTAAATTGGCTTTTGTCCTGGCTAAAGGAAATGATTGAACAACTGAATGAATATCACCTTGACCATTATGCTATTACGAATATTTTTAAATTAATTGTCAGTCTCTTCTGAGTTTGACTAATTGCCCCAGATCGAGCTCATGTAATAGTGTTCTGAACCTCCAGAGCTGAAGATCAAGTGCTTGAATTCTTGGTAAGTAGAACAAGGTTCAGACCCACTGTGGTTCTCAGCCTACAGTGACTTGATTTAGAAAAGAAAGAAAAAAAACTGGTAACATGCCAATCTCTACACGTATACTTCACTCATTAAAGCCAAAAGAAGAGAGGAGAAACACAGGGAGGAGTTTTTACAACATTAAGCATCATATAAATAAGACCTTGGTGGGCTGACTCAATGTGGAAGAACAGTGGAGGCAACACATCCATTCTTCTTCAAGTGGCAAGCACCCAGAAGCTCTCTCCTTTGATATACCGTTCTCTTGGACACACCTTTGCTCCAGGTGAGTTTGGTGAACTTCATTTTTTAAAAAATGTATGTAGAATGCTGATTGAATGTTATTTTATGCCTACATCATTGCATTGTTGAAAAATGTCATTTATTTTATCTATGAGCAATATTATCTAATTCTGTGTATGAAATCCATAAGTGAGAGGAATTTTGAGATTAAAGAGATCGAAAGCTCAGTGAATGTTGATTATTTCTTTTTCAGTTGGACTGAAGAACAGGATGGCAAATGCTTCATATGTTATTGCATTGTATCTCTACCCTAAGAGGTTGTAAGACTCAAATGATCTAGTTTATATGATAGCTGAGAATCATTAAAAATGACATGCAGTTTCCCAAATGCTCTCTTTCTCTGATTTGATTCAGTTTTAAATCCATCTCATTGTCCATTTGTAATGTCTAGCCAAGATATGTGGACTGATGTATTAACTCAATGTCCTGTCTAGTTAGCTATATAGTGTAATCTGGAGAGAACATATTCTGCAACTATTTTGTTTTTCTTATGTATAATACTAATGGAAACTCTTTAAATTGGTTTGGGATCTCATTAAAAAGGCTCTGTAGTATTTCAGGAATGGAAAAAGTCCGCACAAAGCTATCCACAATCTATAAGGAACCCCTCTGTCTTTTGAACTCTGACAGTAGCAAACACCCAAACACATTTAACAAACAGACATTTCTCATTCTGTATCCCACTTAGTATTAATAACCAGAATATGGTGAGAGAGAGAGAGAGAGAGAGAGAGAGAGAGAGAGAGAGAGAGAGAGATTTTTTATCTATCAAGAAATCTTGCCTGATCTTAATAGATAAATGCATAGGAAACCTTGGAAGAACAAAACTTCCAGTCAAATGTTTTAACCAGAGAAGGACTAGACAGAGGTTCCATTCATTCATTCAGCAAACATTTATCAAGCATATTTTATGTGCCAGGTCCTAGCTATGCACTAGGGACCCAAAGACAAAAAAATAAAAATAAAAAAATAAAGTTCCTGCCCTCAAGGAGTCTGAATTTTCTATTGTGGGGAAATATAAAATATATTAACAATACTTATAAAGTCATTTTTTGAGTACTACCACCATGGCAGGGCTCAGATAGAGGCTTGATGACATACGGGAGTCATATCACTGCGATATATAGAGAATTGGTTAAAGAAAGTGAGATATTTAATCTGAAGAACAAATTTGAGCTGGGAAACTGTGAGGAGAGTCATGCTAGCTGTTTTTGAATAACACTTTGTCATTTTAGGAATTCCATAATCTAACTCCAACCTAGCTTTCTAGGATTATTACATATTTCTTCTCTTCATCAATTCTGCAGTCTAGCTAAACTGCTATGTTGGTAGCTCTCCAAAATTAATCCCATATTCTCCTGCATCCATGCATTTGCAAAGTCTGTCCCCAACCCAGACCTGGAATGCACTGCCTTTGTCTTTGTCTTTAGGACTAGTATATAGTATAGAGCTACTTAACAAGTGTTGGTTAATGGATCAATTGATTAACTGATTGTCTAGAATTCTTTTCTCTCCTCTCTATGTACTCTTTCTTATGTGATCTCACTACTTGCAGAAGTTCATTTAATATCTCTACTGATGACTACCAAGTCTGTATATATCAAGCATAAATCTTTCACGTGTATTCTAGAATCATCAACTGCCTGTTGGCCATAGGTTGGATGTTCTGTTGGCAATTCAGGATTAATATATCTAAAACTTATTTTTATGATTGGTTCAGCTCTTTGCCGTGAATTTAACCTACTGCCTAACAACAATACCTGAGCATTCCCTACAAATACTGCTTCTGAGAATGGTCACACTTTGGGACTCTACTTTGCTCATTCATCTTATTAAGAGACTACTGCATGAAAAATACTATATGAGGTTGGTGAATTGCTTAACAATCTTTAACAAGAAAAAGAGTTGTACCCCAGTACTCCCCACCTCTTACTCCACACCTGAAAGAATTGTACTGATAAATAAGTCTACTGGTGCTATAAACATGGTCAGGGCTACCAATAATCTACTAAATGATCTTAATCTCATACAATTCTTATTCTGGAAATAACCAAGTATGAACTAGAGAAAGATTGTTAAGCAATCCAATAACCTTGGATACTTAGAACCTGACTCTCTCTGATTTGGGAATTCTCAGAAGTGATACTTTTTATCATACTGTGTCAGGAACTAAGTTTCTTGGGAATCCAAAAGAAGTGACATTGGTCTTTGATCTTATTGGATAGTTCTAAGAATGCTATAAGGCTCTAGCAATATTGTAGCAGCCTCTTCATTTTAATGGAAATTCTGAAATACAGAATAAAGAAAAGGGTGACAAAATGTCATTTTGTCCCCAAAAGACAGAACTAAAAGATCTCTTTGATTGTGTTTCTGATACAGAAGATCATGCCAGTGAAAAGAGTTGCAGTGATTGGAGCTGGGGTCAGTGGTATAAGTGCCATTAAAAGCTGTTTAGATGAAGGACTAGAACCTACCTGCTTTGAAGGAACAAATGACATTGGAGGTCTATGGAGATATGAGGTAAATTTAAAATATTTGCTAATGTCTTCTGAAATCTTTCTGTATGTGAATATTTTATTTTTTACCTTCCATTGTCAGATAAGATAATTTGACTAAGCCTATCAATCAGAAAGCATGTATTAATCATTTCCTATGTGCCAACCACTATACTAAGCCATGGTTTTAAAAGGAAAAAAAACAATTACTGCCCCCAAAGAGTATACATTCTAATGAAATATATGGGACAGCATATATTTTGATTATATGATATGTTCCAATCACTTTATCAGGATTCATAATACAAACATATAATCTGACACTAAGCCTAATCAACATAAAATAGTAAATTATCTAGTTTTCCTATCAATCAAAAATCAAAAATCTTGCAGTGTCCAACTGCTTTTCTTTAACTTGCAACATTTATCTTTCTTCTTTACTTTTTATACCTAGAAAGAAAGTTATAATTGTATTTACCATCTTTGTATGTCATAAACTTTTGTTATTTTATTTTGTCAAAAGCATTCTCTGGATATAAACACTAGGTAAGAAGCATATTTCATTCATTTTACTTGTTCCTTTTCATGAACTTTATAATCAACCTCCTTTAGTAACAATTATAAGTTATTATTTTGCTATAATAAACAAAAAGAATTCCAGAAATATTTTTTAACCTATATCAAAACTACTTTACATAGTTTGCCCTAACTAAACTACCTCTGACAATATAGTGCCCAAAGTTTTCCAAGCCTATCTGGCAGAAAATGAGCTATTATGGCTTATACTAACTTTGGAAGTCTTTTAACTGAAAACTTTGTGATAGACTGCACTGTTAGAAAAAGGTATGGAGAGAAAAGAAAATCAATGAAACTTATTAGATAAGGCAATCTATAGGTCATTGAACTTAGTAACTTAGTGCTCACTGAATTCCAAAATATAAATTACTTAGAGCTAGAAAACTGTTTAGCAACAATTAGGTTTAGATCAACATTTTGGGAGGAGAAGGAAAGGGAGAAAGGAAGGAAGGAAGGAAGGAAGGAAGGAAGGAAGGAAGGAAGGAAGGAAGGAAG
>NC_058133.1:59935435-59970852 GCF_016433145.1 Gracilinanus agilis
GAAAGAAAGAAAGAAAGAAAGAAAGAAAGAAAGAAAGAAAGAAAGAAAGAAAGAAAGAAAGAAAGAAAGAAAGAAAGAAAGAAAGAAAAAAAGAAAGAAGGAGAAAGGAAGGAAGAGAGGGAGGAAAGTTCTAGATCTGTTATGAAAAGCATACCAACTAGAGAAAAAATGTTAATATTGGGGAGGTGGGGGGTTTGACGTGTATATAGTTTATTAATCAACAATAATTAGACTATATGGTCCTTGAACAGAAAATGGATGAAAGAATTATAGAAATAATTAAAGCAGTCATCATTAATCCTTGCTACCAACCTTTGTCTCTTCCCCTTTTCCTGAAAATTACATTGAAAACCACTGCCAAAGGCTTGCTAATACAACTTGTGAATTCTGTAGTTGCTATATTCTCTACTAACTGGGTGGGACATAGATCAGGAAGACCTGAGTTTGAATTCGCTTAAGGTACTCACTAGCTCCAAGACCCTGGGTAAGTCACTTAGCTTCTGTCTGTCTCAGTATCCTTATCTATAAAATGAGGATAATAATAGTACCTACTTCCCAGGGTTGTTGTAAGGATCAAATAAGATGATATTTTTAAAGGACTTTACAAACCTTATTGAGCTTTATAAATGTTAGGTGTTGTTATTATAATTGTCAAAGAAAATATAATTACAACCCTATTCCCCCTCTTCCCATAATTAGAAGATTGCATGCAACTTTGCCTATTAAAGTAAAGACAATTTTGAAATACTTTCTTGACTCCTCACTGTGCCCCTGAGCCATTTCAGCAGGTGGTTTTCTCAGCCCAGGAAAGATAAGATGGGCTAAAGCTCCAAATTAACTGAGTGCATTATTTTCTGTTTGGTTATTTGTCCTATACTATTTCACTAATGTAGATAATCAAAAAAGATAACTGTCCTTTAGGGGAAAAGTAGGAGAGAATTGAGCTTCATTTTTTAAAAATCATCTTTGGTGCTTTCTTCACACTAAGAATCCTTTTTTTTTTTTTTTGGTAGGAAAAATCAGAAGTGGGGAGACCCAGTATCTATAGATCTCTGACTTGCAACACTTCCAAGGAGATGACAGCCTTTAGTGATTATCCTTTTCCTGATAATTATCCCAACTACCTGCACAATTCCAAAATGATGGAGTACTTACGAATGTATATCAAGCATTTTGAACTTCTGAAGCATATTCGCTTCCTGGTGAGTAAGGACAGAGTGAATGCATAATTTACAGATTGCTCCTGAGAAGTACAAGTGGACTCACATGATTGGAACAGTAAATGGAGAGAGTGAGTCCACATTTTACTGCTTTACTAATTTTATAAATTTACTAATAATGAGACCATGAGCATCACAGCTCATAGAAAACAGGAATTTCTTTTTAATGTAGAGAAGCCTCAGTTTCCAGGATTGATAACAGTTCTATTTTGAGTGAGTTCAGTAAGGAAATATTGATGCATGCAATAGATTAGAAGTTTTTAACCTGCTTGGTTTTTTTGAATATTTTATTTTAAATAAATTAAAATTTTTAATTTTAAAATAATTTAAATAAAATTTTAAATAATTTAGTAACTATATTTGAATATACTTTATGTCCTTTCTGATCCTGTATATATACTATTCTATGCATTCAAAAATTATTATTGTGAGAAGGGATTTGTAGGTTTTACTAGGTTGACTAAGGTATCCATGTTGTATAAGAGATTAAGAATCCCTAGACTAGACATTATTATCTACTTTGTGAACCAAAGCCTAGAGTTCAGAAAAAGATTGTAGTCACATGCTAAGATCTAGAATTCTGTAAAAAAAAGTAAAGTTCTAAACACTCAAGGAAAAGTGATCTATGTTTATTCCCTTGTTCCCAGGCAAAGGTATGCAGTGTAAGGAAGCGCCCTGATTTCTCTTCCACTGGCCAATGGGATGTTGTGGTAGATATTGATGGGAAGCAAGAATTCTACATCTTTGATGGGATCATGGTTTGCAGTGGCCATTATAATTATCCTTACCTGCCACTAAAAGACTTTCCAGGTAAGTCACTCATAATATTAGAAAAAGGCACTAAAACCAAAGAGAAAATAGTTCTACATATATTTTATTATAAGTGAGGGCAAGAAATTAGTTATCTTTGTCTTGGTAGTGTTTTGGAATAACTGAATAGTGTATTCAAACCCAGAAAGAATCTTTGTATCATTTGTATTCTGAATAAATTCAGTATTTATTTTAGAAGCTACAGACATATGTGTAAGTGGGGGTTTACTCACATTAAAATATATATATACATATATATATGCATATATATATGTATATATATATACATGTAATACTGTTGTCCAATCTATATCTTCAAAAACCACCAATACTACTTTGTGAGTATAAAAAAATTTTTTTAATGGGGAAGACAATGTATAGTCTAAGAGTAATTTATTTACTTAGGACTTCATTAGTCATCTCCAAGATCTTTGTTTTGAAGAGAGAGAGAGGGAGAGAGAGACAGAGACAGAGACAAGAGACAGAGAGACAAAGAGAAAGGACACTGACAGATACTGGCAATAGGGACAACTTCCTAGAGTCTTCCATAGTGCCATTAACACAGTGAATACTCACTCTTTGTTAAACTAAATACGTGTGGGACTCTAAAGGACAGAGATATTGGAAATGGAAGGAAACTGAGTTCACAATATATAACTTGAACTTGATACATACGGAACAGGAATGTTTCCAAATCTCCTCTCAGGGACTTTGGGAAACTGTGCTATGTAATATAACATGTCTATATTTAAAGAAGCAACTTCCAGCTCTTGTCATAAAAGATTTAGAGTTGGACTTTCTTGGGATGACTAAATTATAACTGCATTTGTCTTAAGTTCATCTTAAGACTAAATTATAACTGCATTTGTCTTAAGTTCATCTTTCCTAATATTTTTCTACCTCTGTGAGGCAGTTAAGGCATCATTAATTAAAATTCTAGGAAGTTATTTTCAGTTTCCTCAGAGAAGATACCCTCCTCCAAGGTCACTTCATAATGAGAAAAAATGGTCCCTAAAACCTCAGCAAACAGAATAGCTTTTGAAATGTCTTCCAGCTCTTGGTGATTTTAGATTCTTCAGACATTGAAAGGGATAGTAGATAGTTTATTGTCTCTGAAGCTGGGAAAATCTAAAATCAAGCCCCATCTCTCACTCAAAATCGGTAGGTGATCCTTGTCAAGTCATTAATGAACTGCTTGCTGTTCGAGGATACTCTCTAACACTGTAAGTTGCAGAGAAGGTGCCTTGACCCAAGTAAGGGCGTTTCTTCATCCAGGAATACCTTGTATCAATGAAATCACAGATTCGGTTTCTAAGTAACAGTGCCAACGTGACTTTTATAAAGATAAAAGAATATTGTTGAAAGGCACTTGGTAATCAGTAAACTAGCAGTTATTTTTTTCAGCCTCTCCTATAATTCAGGCACTGGACTAAGCCCTAAGGATGCAAAGAAAGCTAAAAGACAGTGCCTGCTCTCAAGGAGCTCACAGTCTGGTGGGAATTACCACATGCAAATAGTTATGTACAAACAAGACTTAGCTTAAATTAAAAATAATAGAGAAAAAGTATTAGCAGTAAAAGCACTTGGGGAATACTTCTTGCAGAAGTAACACTTGAGCTGAGACTTGAGAGAAGCCAGGAGGCAGAGACGATCAAGGAGATCATTCCAGGAATGAGAGACAGTCAGAGAAAATGCCTGGAGTAGAGAGATGAAGTGTTAAAGAATAGTAGGGAGGCCAGTATCACCGGATCACAGAGAATGTGGTGGGGTGAGGGAAGAGGCTAAAGGGAAAATGGAAAAATAGGAAGGGACCAAGTTGTAAAGGTCTTTGAATGCCAAACAGAGGATTTTATATTTGATCCTGGTGGTGCTAAGGGGCCAATAGAGTTTGTTGCCTGGGACACGGATAAGATCAGATGTATTTAAAGACCACTTTGTCAACTGAGTAGAAGATGGAGTGAAATGAAAAGAAATATAAGGAAAGAAAACCAGCTAGTAGATTATTGCAATAGTCTAGGTTTGAGTTGATGAGATCCTCCACCAAGATTGTGGTGTTAGAGGAGAAAAGGGAATTTATTTAAGGTTAGAAATGATTGGACTTGCTTGTAAGGAGGGCTGTAGTAATGTGAACATGAAAAGTGACTTCAAAGACAATATATGATCACATATGGATAGACATAGGTCAAAGAGAACAAGAGACGAAAGATGACCCAAGCATTAATTGTTACCTTAAGGTTACCAAAAAAATCCAGAGGAAAGTTTCTGGGGCATTGGATGACCCCTGTCCATAGAGCATTTATGGAAAACAAAGACAAAAATTCTACAAGATGAGAAAACTTGAATGGATTATGATCCGAAGCTTTGAAAAAATCACTGATATCTGTGAAATTATGGATCAATCTAGTTCATCAGCCAACAAGCATTTATTAAGTACTTACCACTTGCCAAACACTGCTTGGTGCTGTACATACAAAGAAGGGTGCCTGCCCTTAAGGAACTCACATTCTAATCCAGGAGACAATATAAGTAAATAACTACTAGGTGACACAATAGAGACAGCACTGAGCTTGGAATCAGGAAGACTCATTTTCCTGAGTTCAAGTCTGGCCCCAGACAGTTACTAGCTGTGTGACCACATGGGCAAGTCAATTAATCTTGTGTACCTCAGTTCCTTCATGTATAAAATGAGCTGGAGAAGGAAATGGAAAACTCCTCCAATGTCTTTGCCAAGAAAAGCCCAAATGGGATCACAAAGAGTCAGACGCAACTAAAACAATTTAACAGCAACAACATATAAATACAGGATATCCTGAAAGTCTTAATGCAGTTTTAAACTTTAATAGCAAAAGGGCAGCACACAGACTATTAGGATGCCCCGTACAGTATAAATGGAAAGTAATTTTTCCAACTAGCAATAGTGGGAGGCCAAGAGGAGAGACTGGGAAAGGCCTCCTAAATCCTTAATCTTTTTTTGTTTGTAAACATATCATGATATTTCGTTTAGGCAAACATATTCTGCACAACTAAAAAAGAACTGTTGATAAACAAAGAATAATTTCTGTTTTAGTGAAAAAAATAATTTTTGAAAACATATAGCCAGTGTTTAAGGATCTGTGACATTCTCCATCAAAGCTCTAGTATTCTTGCCACCAGTGCAGATTGCCACTTATTTATGTCATAGAAGCTTAAGAATTAGTGTCTTCAGTCTTAGAGGACTAAGGCTACAGGAGAGGTTTAATGACTTGCCGTAGTTCACATGATCAATTAACTTATCAACAGTCAATCCTTAAGTACTTTCTAGTGTCAGATATTATACTGGCCACTGGGGATATAAGTAACAAAGAATGAAACCATTCCTACCCACAAGAAGCTTACATTCTAATGAGAAAGGAGACAAATACAAAATATTATAATACATTCAATATAAATATAAAATATATTTAAAATAGTTAAAAACAAAGTAAGCTGGGAAAGAGAGTGCTAGGAATTGGAGGACCAGGAAAGGCTTAATTTAAAAGAGCACACTTTCACCTGGTGCCCTCCTTCCCAAACAGTCTAGTATTAACTAATTTGTATATCTTGGTATTTATTAGCTTTATAATGTATAATTATTCTATCCTGCATTGGAATGTAAACTCCTTGAGGGTAGGGATTGTTTCATTCAATTTCTTTTATTCACCAGAAACTATGAGGTGGAGATGAAGTGAGATGGCATTCTAGATATAAGGGACAGCCATTGCAAAAGCACAGAGATAGGAAATGAAGGGTAGTTTATGTGTGTATTAGAGAGAAAATAAATTTGACTGAATCAAATAATGGAAGACTGGTGAAGGGGAGAGGAAGGGGCCAGGGAGATGTAGGTATAATTGTATACAGAATAAATCCAGACTAAACATAGTGGAGGTAATGAGGGACGAAACATAGATAGTAAAAAGAAATGGCAAATTCATTCTAAATTCATTACTCCTTCTGCTCCATTTGCCTTTCCTGATTTCTCTTTTTCTCTCCTCTCCTTTTCTCTCTCTCTTCTTTTCCTCTGTTCATTCTCATCTTCTCTCTGTCTGTCTTTTCCCTGGTCTTTCTATTTTTCTCTGTCTCTATATTTGTTTCTGTCTGTCTCTCCCCTTTGCTCTCTTCTCTTCTCTTTTCTTCTCTCTCTGACTGTCTGACTGTCCCTGTCTTTCTGTTTCTGTCTCTCCCCCTCATCTCCTCTCCTCTCCTTTGTCTCTCTGTCCTTGTCTCTATCTTTCTGTCTGTCTCTGCCTCTGCCTATGTCTGTGTTTGTCTATGGGTGGGTGTGTCTCCCTCTGTCTATCTATTTTTCTCTTTTCTCTCCTCACAGGAATCAAGAAATTTAAAGGTCACTATTTCCACACCTGGGAGTATAAGAATCCAGAGAAATTTTTAGGGAAAAGAATTGCTGTGATCGGCATAGGAAATTCTGGAGCTGATGTCGCTTGCGAGCTCAGTCATGGAGCTAAACAGGTCAGGTTTTTTTAAAATACATTGTTCTTCAAAGAAATTCATTCACTACTACTCATGCACTATATGGACTTTCAGTCATGGCTAGAAACCCAAAAAAATGTCCACTTTCATGAAGCTTATAGGGAATTTAGAATATAGTAATGAGCCCCAGTTATTTTTTGTTTGCTTGTTTAAGATCCCAAAAATACAGTGCTCTAAGAATCTGATGCTATAGGGAAGTAGTTTATGGCATGCCCAAGAAAATCTGATGAAATGTCACTTTTAAAAATTTACTTCTAAGAGACAGTTTCAGAGTGGTGGTCAGAGTGTTTCAGAATCAGTAAGACCTAGGTTCAAGTTCCCTCTGAACTAACTAGTTGTTTGCTAGGTGATGCAGAGCGCAGGGTGCTGGAATCAGGAAGACTTGAGTTCAAATCCAGCCTCAGTATGTGAGCTGTGTAACCCTGGGAAAGTCATTTAATCTTCTTGAACCTTGGTTTCTTCATCTGTAAAGGGAGGAAATAATAGCACTTACCACTCAGGATTGTTGTGAGGATTAAATGAGATAATATAGGTAAATCACTTTGCAAACCAGAAAGTGCTATATAAAATCAAGCAATGATGAGGGTGAGGATGATGAGGTATATTGTACTATAGCACCTTCTCTCTTCTAGGTGTTCCTCAGTACAAGGCGAGGTGCTTGGATATGGAGTCGTCTTTGGGATAATGGGTATCCCATAGATACTGTACTCTTCACACGCTTTTATAACTACATCAATAAGTGGCTAACAACCTCTATGATCAACAACTGGGCAGAGAATAAACTCAATTCCAAGTTTAATCACACAGATTTTGGACTTCAGCCTCAGCATAGGTATGTTCCAGGAGTGAGGATGGAAAATGTTTTCCTTTATTTATTTAAGTGGGCAAGTCAAATAGGAAACGTGGAAATGGATTAAAATCTCTATGAGAAATACACTAGAAATCACACTCTGAGGACAAGATAACAATCTTAAAAATGGAAAACAAAAGAGGACGGGTAGTGAAGTGTTATAATTGGACATTTTGGGAAAGAGTATTTTGGATTAGATGGCCACTGATATCCTTTCCAGGTTCATCACAAGAATGAGTACCGTAGCCTCTTTCCTTGTGAATTTCTGGGCCATCCTACTCTATTTTTTACTGAGAAGGTAAACATGGAGATGTTGTACTGCCTTTTTTTCCTGTGGAATTATGGTGTCTTGGTTTGGGGATGTTCAAATCCAAAGTGATCATGTAAATGGCATATGGGCAAGTTAGTTATATATTCCCAAGTCCCATTTTTGATTGTCTGCTCTTAACAAAGGTTCAGATCTAGATAAGTTATAAATGAAGAATAGGTGCAGAAGCTGAACCTGTGGCAATTCTCCCGGCCTTTCCCTTCTTTTCTCCACTACATGTATCAGCCAATGTAATTTCACTTAGTTTTCTTATTTCCTTTGTTCTTGGATTCTCCAGCGAAAAGTTTAGAATAACAAAGGAAATCTAACTCCTGAAACAGTGTTCTATAACCTAGTCTGTACTGTGGGTAAAATACCCTTCTCAACAACTTTCTCTTTGTCTACTAAGGAGGAAAAACCTTTTTTTTTTTTAAATGAAGGAATTATTTTAAATACAACTCTGAAACCTGTGAATGCCCAATGTATCATCAACCTCTCTTCACCTTTACTTCCACTTATCTCATGTCAAATTAATTCACTAAGAAATTGTGAGTTCTCTACTATTTAAAGGTAATTAATCTATAAATGATGGAGCTTTTCTATCTCTAAGTAGTTAATAAACACTTTTTAATTCACCAGCTTTCACAAGTAGCACAAAATGACCTTTGTATTATAAAGTTATGGAGAGATCAAAGGCCCAATGTACTCCCCAAAAGGAATATGCATATATGTATTTATATTTTTATTTATACATATGCAGCATATTTTATATGTGTATACATTATTAACTATAAAGACTATATTAAGAATATATATTTATATAGTGCTATATGAAAGGACAGCAAAAAATATTATCACAAAAGACATTACAGGGGAAGGAAATATTTATACAATGCTTAATATATGCTAGGCAGTGGGCTAAGCCATTTTTATATAAATATTATCTCATTTGGGCCTCACCATAACCCTGAAAGACAGATGCTATTATTATCCTTATTTCTTTAGTTGAGGAAAATGAGATAGGCAGAGGTTAAGTGACTTCCCCATTTCTACATGCTTCTATATAGAGCTACACAGTGAGACCAATTTAGAACTGGAATCTTCCTTTCTTCAGGCCCAGAGCTCTATAAATTTTGCCATCAGCTGTATCTAATAACTGGGAAAACTGTACTAAACTACTGCAAACAAAAGAGAAAACACAATTCTATCCTAATAGAAAACAGTCTGCCTTAGGGATACTGTTTTCATTTCCAGTGATTGAACTTAAAAAACACAAGCATGGAACATTAGAAACATCATTGAAATGTACCTAAATTATTCAAGAGAATTGATGAACTACCATTTATAGACCAATGAAAACATTTAGGAATTTTATGATCATAATAACATAGGATCCGAGATTTAAAGTTATTTAGTCTAACCCTATCATTTTGTAGACAAGAAAACAGAGGTTCTCATTTTGGTCAGTCGTTTTCAGTCACATTCAACTCTTCTTTATTCTATTTGGGGTTTTCTTGGCAAAGACACTAGAGTAGTTTGGCATTTCCTTCTCCAGTTCATTATATAAATGAAGAAACAGAGATAAACAGAGTTAAGTGATTGCCCAAGGTCACACAACTAGTGTCTGAGGCCAGACTTGAACTCAGAAAAATGTCTTTCTGACCCCCAAACTGGCCATCTATACATATATGTGCCCTATAACTACCCTAGATGAAGTCTAAAGAGATGAAAGAACTTATACAAGGTCATACTGGTGCCATCACAGTGCCAGAATTTGATCTGGATCCTTTGATTCTGAATACAATGTGCTTCAAAGCTTTATTCTTGAAATGCAAAGGCACAGAGAAAGAATATGATATCACTTCACAAAATCAAAGAAAGTATGAGTGAAATAAACATGAATTTGCTCATCAAAATCTAAGCTAGAGACTTGGAAATACTCCTTGAGATTTGGAAGAGACAAGCTCATAATCAAGACTTACTCCTTTAAATTTACAAAATGCATTTTTCAGAAAGGTGTGAAATATATGGACAGACATTATAATTAGGTAAAACATATTTTGATAAATTTATTTGTAACACTTTTTAATGGAGAGGAGCATCTCTAAGTTTTCAGTTTGTTGCCAAGGCAGTCAGTTATGAGTTCTCCCAAAATTCACATTAGTTTTTCTATTGAGATAGACTCATGGACAAGATAAGGTATAAGTCTGACCCAGTGTTGGTGTTCTTCAGTCCTTATGAATTCATGAATTCTCAGAATAAAATGGGAGTAAGAATATAGTCAGTTCTTCTCAATTATAATTTTATGATATCACTGCTAGATAAATATATTTGATTTCCATAGAATATTTTTGCCCAATGTGAAATGTTTATGTGTTGATATCACTTCTAGATAAATATATTTGATTTCCATAGAATATTTTTACCCAATGTGAAATGTTTATGTGTTGCAAGACACCTATTTGCGATCTACAGGTCTAACCTTTAAGCTTTCATCTCTGTATACCATTGGCACTCAGGAAATTTTACTGCTTGGCAATTTTTAATAGTGCCAGATATAAATAGCTATGCTAAAGTCAATCATTTCTTATGAAATTGATAAAGAATGGTAAGCTGATCTGGCAAGCTGAAGTTCATCTTCAAAGCTTAGCGTTCACCTTCATAAAGACGTGTACTCACTTTTTTGGATCATACTCATTATCCCTTAGGTTTCTGAGTCATCAACCTACTTTCAGTGATGATATGCCCAACCACATAATTTCTGGGAGACTGCAGGTGAAACCAAACGTTATCGAATTCACTGAAACCACGGCCATATTTGAGGATGGTACTGAAGAGGAGATTGATGTTGTGATTTTTGCCACGGGATACACATTTGACTTTCCTTTCTTGGAAGACAACTTGAAAAATATTGACAGCGAACACACCATGTATAAGTTTGTATTTCCACCTTTTCTCGAGAAGCCAACACTAGCTTTTATTGGTATCCTCCAGCCAGTGGGAGCCACCATTCCAACATCAGAACTCCAGAGCCGTTGGGTTGCACGTGTATTAAAGGGTAGGTGTAGGACTCACATTTTTTCACATTTTTTTAAAATTTAGACTTGTGATTTCAGTTATGAAGGGAACTCTCAATGAGTAAACTCTTTCCTGTGTAGAATCATAGACAGTTGCTTGAATTAAGTGACTTGAGCACAGTCAGACAACTAGTGTCTGTCAGGAGGCAGGACTTAAACCTAAATTTTTTTGACTCCCAAAACCAGCTCTCTAGTCATTTTGCAGCATTACCTATTCATATTTATGAAATGGGGAGCAGATTATGTAATACAAATTGAGAGAACACCCATACCCAATACATGTTTGCTATTGTCCTCTCCTAATATGTGAAATTCAATCATTAGAAAATCATTTCTTTAGAACTTAAATAATTTAAGGACTCCAAGATTTCCATTGTTTTTCTCTAAGAGAATGACCTTTTAAGAAATTATGAGGTAGCACATTAATACTGTCATTTGGGAGTTGTAATAGTGCCTATCTCCTAGGATTGCTATTTGGATAATATGACATAATGTTTGCATAGCGACTGTCAAAACGTAAAAGGATTCATAAAATACTAGTAGCTATTATTACTATTAATTTGTTCACTTACCCTCTAATGGTAAAAACAAGGATCTATTGGATTAGGGGATAGGTAATGTATCTAAAGCGACAGAAATTCCAACATCAGGGAGAGGGCTGACAAAATAAGAATCTTAGGAAGGGCAAAGTTAGTTAACTTCACAATTTTGCCAAAACTTAGTCTTGTGTCTATAATAAAAAGAGACCTCAGAAGTAATCAAGCCCATTGCCTGAACTCAATACCCTTTATTATATCTCTGTCAAATGGGCATCCTACTTCCACTTAAAAACCTCCTATTCCTATAAGAATCAGCTGGCGGATGACCAGAAACCATGTGTTTGGGGAAGTGTATCTGTCCAAATGGAGAGAATAGATACCGTATTTAGAAAACTAGTCATATGTCTTCATTTTAGCATAGCATTTGACAAAGTTTTTCACAATTCCCTTGGAGACATGATTTGAAAAAGTGATTAGTAGTAATTAGCTTATTACTTAATAAAGTTCTCTCAGTGACAGAGACAGAATAGTTGTTAAATTTTTACCTTGTCTTTGTGATAATTATGCCCTTTTTTAAAAAAAAATATGTCCTTTGCAAGACAGAGGAGATAACGAGGGGGATTGCTACTCTAGAACTGGTTCAAGTCAATAAGTGTTGTGAGTTGCTGACATCAAAACATTGGGAACTTTAGAAAGAAATGACAACTCTCTCTTGGAATTTGTTATAGAGAGAAAGAAAACAGGTCAAACCCTTTCATGTACCAAAGAGCAGGCAAGAACAAATTTCAAAGAATTAAGAGAAAGGTTGAATAAGATATTGTGAAAGAACAAAACATTTATTAAGCATCCTCTATGTACCAGGCACTGTACTGTGCTTTATAAACAGTATCTCATTTGATCTTCATAGTAACACTGGGAGGTAAATGCTATTATGATCTCCATTTTATTATTGAAGAAATTGAGACAAATAGAGGTTAAGCAAGTGGCTTTATCAAGGTGCCCCAGCTCACAAATTTCTAAGGTTAAATTTGAGCTTGAGTTTTTCCTGATGGCCTGTTATTTTGTCCATCACATCACTTACATGCTTCTATTTTATGGCCTAAAACTCAACCTGTCAAGCCTTCCCAAGAGTAATAGGAAGCCCTTAAGAATGAAATATTGTGAAAAATACAGAAAGATGCAATGAAAAACTAAGGAGAAATCATCTGAAGATGTGTAGATATATAAGGAAGTAACTCACTAACAAAGATATTAAAAAGACTAACCTAAAATATGAAAGCAAGGTCAGGTGGTAGAAAACTAATACAAAAGAGTTAAGAACTTCTTTAAGATTAATATAGGGAATACTCAAGTCCATAATAATATTTATGTAGCACTTGAAGCTTGCAAGATACATTACAACAACTATCTCATTTTATTCTTCTCAAGTAAGAGATGCTATACTTGTCTCCATTTTACAAATGAGGAAACTGAGGCAAACAAGCTAAATAATCTGACTAGTCACACAGATAGTAAGTACCTGAATCTGGGTTTAAACTTGAGCCTTTCTGACTCCAAGTACCATATTCTATCCACTGTACTACCTAGCTACTTCCCATGAATGAGCTGAAACTAGTCAAGAATGAAAAAAGATTAAAATAAAGAACTTATTTAAGCTATGTTATGGACAAATCAAAAAAAGTAAAGAAAGGTAGGACTCACTTCTCTGGGCAAATGGAATGGTTAAAATATATGAATGGAAAAAAGACAGAACTGTTGATCTCTTATTTTACTCGTGTTTTGCCTATTAAGGAGAGATCTTCAGCCTGGGAAGGTTAGTTTAAAATGGTTTAAAAAAATAAACCTGAATTTAATGAGATGGTAATGAAATACTTCATGAGTTCAAGTCACCAAGATAGGAAAATTACTCTTTACAGTATGGAAAAAATAGGAGGATAAGATTATTTGCAAGTTATCTCTCCCATTCCAACTGTGAGCTTCACAAAAGCAGGTATTTTCTTTTTATCCTCAGTGTGTCACACAATGTTTGACATATAATAGACACTTAAAATTTTTTTTGACTGAATGACTTACTACAAGTCATCATTGATAAATCTTGGTAAATTAGAGAGATATAGATCTGAAGAAAAGTTTAGATTGTCTTGATCTTCAGAATAGGGGAAAAGATAGAATATTCAACACTAGGGTCTAGACTGATGAGTTAGTTGTGAAATCTAGGAAAGCTCTGCAACATATTAAGGGAATGGTTTGTGAATATTTAGAAAGGAAAGTGGTACTTAAGAGCCTTATAGTCTCATTTTATTTCCTTTTACTAATTAAAACAAATAACAGCAATAATAGTTGTCTTTTATACAGCCTCAGACCCTTATTAGCTGTATGACTGTGGGTAAGGGCCTTTAATCTGTTTGTTTCACTATCCTCAATTGTAAAATGTGGATTGTAATAGTATATATCTCCCAAGTGGTTGAAAGGATCAAATAAGACAATATTTATAAAATACTTAGCATAGTGCCTGGCACATAGTAGGTATTATATAAATTATATTGTTATTATTATTATTAAAATGCACTAGACTTGCTTGACCATGTAGGACAGAACTGAGATCATTGAGTTGAAGTTGTAGAAAGGCTAATTTAGGTTTAATGCAAGGAAAAAAAAACATATTCATTAGATCTCCATAATGATTAGTACTATCCAATGGCAGAACTTATTTCTTCAAGAAATGGTACATCTCCTTTCAATAGATCTCTTCTATTGGACACTAAGTGAGTCATTATCAGATATGCTGTAGAAGGGATTGTTGGCCAGATGGAGTTTATAGTAGATGACCTTTGAGGTCCCTTCAAATACTAAGATTCTGTGATTCTGATTAAAAACCTCTTGACTGGATTTTCAGGCAAATATGTTTTGTGAACCCCCTATGGCTCGCTGTCTTATTGTGACAGAGTAACATTAAAGCTCAATAAAATTATGAGTTATGCCATGCAGTGTTACCCAAGACAAACAGGTCATAGTGGAGAATTCAGACAAAATGTAATCCAGTAGATTAGGGAATAGCAAACCACTCTGTTATCTTTGCCAGAGAAATTCTATGGACAATATTAAAATTATAAAAGATAGAACATCATAAAAGATAGAACATCATACCAGAAGGTATCCAACACATTACTGGGAAAAGCAGAGGACATCTCTAAGTAGCTCCAGAAAGAATGAAGTGTCTGGGTCAAAACTGAAAGGAAACTTAGCTGTGGATGTGTCTAGTACTGAAAGGAAAGTCTAATGATGCAAGATCAGTACTGCAAAAGTACATGAAATGTAAGATCTGTGAATCAAGGTAAGCTGGATTTGATCAACTAGGAAATAGAATATTGAACATTATCATCTTGAGTGTCAGTGAATTTAAATGGATGGAAATGGGTGAGCTTAATTCAAGTAATCCTTACATATACTACTGTGGGCAAGAATCCCTTAGAAGAAATAGAGTAGTTCTCAGTCAAAAAAAAAAGATAAGAAAAGCACTACTTGGACATAATCTTAAAAATGTCAGAATACCTTCTGAATCCAAAGCACACCATTCAGTAGTACATTAAAACAAGTGGATTATCCAACTACTAATGCCAAAGAAATGAAATTGGCTTAATTCTATGAAGACCTAGAACATCTTCTAGAAATAATACCCAAAATAGATGTAACATTCATCATAGAGATTTTGGTGCTAAAGCAACAAATCAAAAAATAAATGGAAAAACAGGCAAGTTTGGTATTGAAATACAAAATAAAACGGAGTAGAAAGTAATAGTTTTGTTAAGGTCATAGTAGTCAGAGCAAACACTCTTTTTCAACGAACCAAATGGTGACTCTACCCATGAACATCACCACATGGTCAATACCAAAATCAAATTAATTATATATTTTGCAACCAAAAGTGGAGAAGCTCTATGCACTCAATTAAATTGAGACCTGGAGCTGACTGTGGCTCAGATTATGAGTTTCTTATTGCAAAATTTAAACTTAAGTGGAAGAAAGTAAAGCAAACCATCAGACCACATAGGTATCATGAATATGAAGTGGAGATGATGAATAAATTTAAGGGATTTGATCTGATAGAGTACCAGAAGAATCATAGTCAGAGGGTTGCAGTATTGTAAAGGAAGCAGTAAAAAATTATCTCAAAGAAAAATAAGAATATAAGATGTCTGATGGGACTTTACACATAACTGAGGAAAGAAGGAAAGTGAAGGAAAAGGAGAAAGGGAAAGATATACCCAACAGAATTGCGAGGAAAGCTAACAAAGTTTTCTTAAATGAACAATACAAAGAAGTAGAAGAAAACAACAAAACAAGAAAAGCAAAAGGTCTCTTCAAGAAAATTAGAGATATCAAGAAAATGTTTCGTGCAAAAATAAAACAAAAATGGTAGGGACTTAACAGAGGTAGAAGAGATCAAGAAGTTGAAATAATACACTAAAGAGCTATACAAGAAAGGTTTTAATATCAATGATAACCATGATGGTATGGTTACTGATCTAGAACCATTCATCCTGGAGAATGAAGTCAAGTGGGACCTAGTAAGCATTGTGAACAATAAAGTTAGCAGAGGTAATAGAATTCCAGCTGAGCTATTTAAAATCCTAAACAATGAGACTCTTAAACTGCTGTGCTCAACATGCCAACAAATTTAGAAAACTCAGCAGTGGCCAGTGGATTGGAAAAGATCCATTTATGTACCAATCTTAAAGCAAAATAATGCCAAAGAGTGTTTAAATTACCAATTTATTGAAAAATTATTCTCATGTCACATGCTATCAAGGATATGCTTAAGATTCTGTGAACAAAGAAATACAGAAATTCAAAGAGACAGAAGAATGAGAGACCAAATTGCTAGTGTTTGCTGGATTGTAGAGAAAACAAAGATGTTCCAGGAAAACATATACAAATGTAGCAAGTTCTCAAAGAAATTGAAGTTCCAGGTCATTTTACTTACCTCTTGAGGAACCTGTATTTGGATCAAGTTAGAACTGAGCATGGAACAACTGATTGGATTAAGATTGGGAAAGGAATATAATAAGGCTATATATTGTCATGTTATTTATTTAAATTATATGCAGATTGCATTGTGTGAAATGCCAAACTAGGTGAATTAAAATCCAGAATTAAGGTTGCCAGGAGGAATATCAACAATCTCATATATGCGGATGATTCCATTCTGATTACAGAAAGTGAAGAAGAATTAGGAAGCTTTTGATGAGAGTAAAAGAGAAGAGTGTAAACAATAGCCTGAAGCTTAATATTTCTAAAAAGCTAATATCATGGCCACTGATCCCATCACTTCCTGGCAAATAGAAGGAGAAGAATGGAAACAGTGTCAGTTTTTATATTCTTGAGCTCAAAGATCACTGAAGATGTTGTCTGTAGCCAAAAAGTTAAAAGATACTTGCTCCTTGGAAAGAAAGCTGTGGCAAATCTGGCCAGTATACTAAAAATTAGGGACATCATCTTATTGACAAGTTCCACATAGTCAAAGTTATGATTTTTCAGTAGTAATATACTGTAAGATGGGCTAAAAGAAAATCTCAGTGTTGAAGAATTGACACTTTTGAATTTTGGTCCTGGAGAAGACTTTTGAGAGTCCCTTGGACAGCCAGCTCAAATCTGTCAACACTTTAAAAAATTAATTTAGACTATTCATTAGAAGGACAAATGCTGAAGCTGAACCTCAAATATTTTGGTCACATAATGAGAAGACAGGATCATTGGGAAAGATCCTGCTGTCTAGAAATATTGAAGGCAAAAGAAAGGGATAACAAAGAATGAGATGGAAAGATAGTGTCATGGAAGCAATGAACATGAGCTTGGACAGACTTTGAGACATGGTGAAGGAGGTCACAAATGATATGACAAACATATTTTGTAATATGTAGTCCATCTTTTGTGAAGAACCCATGATTCCAATAATTATAACAGATATTTAGAGATTCCAAATCCCATTCTCAGAATCATCTTCTTAATGGTCTTTTCCTTAATATGCCTTTCTCCTCTGAAACCACGAGTTTTTGAATTTGCTATAGTCAACATTATAATTATGCAAAATATAGGAACTAGCTCTTTCCCAATGGAAATATGTGGTATGGATTTGAAGAATGTAATCATTTCATAGGATTCATCATTTGCACTAATTGGAACACAGCTGCACTTTAAAGTGGCAGCCATGATAAAAAATATCATTGGTTCGCTTAACATTTTTCTTTCTTGCCCAGGACTTTGTAATTCCTAGAAATCCCTTCTAGGTTGCCTCTAGTAAGAACATAAGTTTCCTCCCTAATCTATAATAGTAAAAAGTGACCATTGGATTGACAAAACTCAGGAATCTCTTTATTATATATGCCAGGAAGATGGCAGGTCTCTGTATTATTCATGTTGAATAGGTATATGTCAACCCCAGAGATCTACGGCCTCTTAAATAAGTTTTCCATCATTAACAAGAATACTTTGAAGTAGTATTTCTCAAAATAATAATTATGCATCCTCACCAGGAGATGAAATTTGCCTACTTACATTAAGGTTTCTACTTGATGTAATTTTTTAACCTGTAGTTTTTGAATTTGTTTGTAGATGTCTGAGGAGGTTGTATTACTAGCTCTTCTCCTAAATTTTAGTCTCCTGCAAATATCTGAATGTCTTTTCTATAGTCATCTTCCTACACTATCTTTTAGCTTGGTAGGTCATCAGTATTCTTCCTCATAAAATAAAGGGTTTAGAAGACATGATCTCTGAGCTCTCTCCACTTAAATATTTTTTCATTCTATGATCCAAACTACTTTATGAATGAACTATTGCAACATTATAAAGAACAGAACTTTTCTTCCTGATACTGGTAACCAAAGGGAAATGCTGCCCTTCCTTCCTCAGGAGCTCCTACATGGGCCCTTTGGCTTTCAGTTCCTGATATAAGCATCACAATTTCTTCCTAAAACTACTTCTTCTCATTCATATACTCCTACAGTAAGTCCTGCTCAGATTCTCTTTTATTTTCCTTTCCTAGGAGCAAAGAAATTACCATCACAGAAAGATATGATGGCAGATATTAAGCGGACCAGAGACAAACTGGACAAACAGTAAGAAAAATTATAGTCAATGAAGGACAATCAAATAGCCTTTGTTTACCTCATTTGCTTATTAGGTCTAATTTACATTTTTACTCCTTATGGCAACAAGGATTAGAAACATGTTAAGATCCTTGCCCTCAGGACAATTCTATTAAAATGCGTCTCTCCTTAAAACACTGTGGACCACCAAAACCATTAAAATCCAAGTACTTTCTTATATCAAGTTCACTTGGATAACTAAATCTTAAAGAGCAGACAGTTCTTAAGAGAAAAGTGAGTACTTAATTCAGTCTAGCAAAAACATGGACATCTGAAGAAATTTTTAGCCCTTTGTAAATGTACAAATCCATTGAAATGAGCTCTATAAATTAAGAATAGAAATAAATGGAAAAGCAATTTTAAGTACTTCATTGTATACTAAACACAAAAGATATAAGTAGAAATGGCAACAGAGTCCCTGATCTCAAGGAATTCACACTTTATTTGGGGACTATAAAAAGCCTGGAAATGCTAAGGGTGTAGCAGTAGGTGTATGGCTAAGTACATATGGTCCTTCATTTGGATAGTTCTGGAGGTCTAGAAGTCAGAGCAACAGGACAGATGATAAAGCCATCTCACCAGAAGGAATAAAGTTAATAACACCTATTTCAATCAAGAACCCCATCTGAGCAGCCCAATATGTGAGAAAAAAGTGACGGGAAGAATTTGACCATGGAGGTGGGTCTTCTGCCTTCTGGCTAACCTTAATGGATTCTTGAAAGCCTGGGATGATGATCTAGGGTGCTGGCATTATGTCAGACAAACCTAGCATTCCCTGATAGGTTCCTATAAGAAAAAACAAGAGGAAAAGGCATATTAATGGAAACTAGTCTTCCTATTCACTAGATGTCTACTGTGGGTTGTAAGAGTCTTGGTTAGGGCTAACTTCAATGCAGAACTTCTTAACATGGAATCCAATAAAATATATAGAAAGCTACAGAATCTGCTACTGTGGAACATCTCCTATTATATTTCTTTTTAGAATGAAAGTCATGAAGCATTCAGTGTATTTCAATCTCCTGAGCAACCTTTGAGAAAAAATAAAAAGATTGGAGTAGTATTTGATATATTAACAACAAAGAAAAGCAAAATGGTGGCAGAAATGACTAAATCATTCCTTGAAATCATCAAACATACCTGAAAGGAGAATGGCATATATTTATCAAACTTCAGAATAAGGGACTAATTCAGAATGATACTGATATGACTTGACATGACATGACATGACAGCCATTCTCCATGTAGGGTCTTCCAAAATCATATTGATCTGATTACCCACAGTCTGACTCACTCTACATTGATCTCAACATGTTGGTGTCTGTTGATCTTCTTTGAATATGAAGGACAACAACTGACCAACCAACCAAATTTACAATCTCTTCTGTTCCCTGAACAAAACACTCATCTCCAAATTCCATGCATTTTCATTGGCTATTGCATATGCCTGGAATCTTCTCCCTCTTCACCTCCACTTCCTTACTACTCTAGTTCAAGTCTCAACTAAAGACACACTTTCAGTAAGAAGCCATTTCCAGTACTTCTTATACTTCCCTCCAAAAGTATCTCCAATTTATATCTTTTTGAATATAGTTGTTTATATTTTATCACCACCACCATCCCCATTAGACCATGAGCTCCTTGAGGGCAGGGACTATTTTTGGTCTTTCTTTGTTTCTCCAACACTTAGCCTGGTAGCTACGACATAGTATGTGCTTGATTAAGTGATTGTTGATTTTACTTAACTAAAAATATTAAAAATGCATTTTGCTTAAGGATTATTTTAGACTTCTTAGATACCCTGACATTGGGTAACTTTCAATAGTTCCTTCACCCTGAAGATCTCCACTAACCAATCTTCAGATATTGTTGATGGAAACTATTACAAGAAACCAACATGGAGCAAACCTCAGATTCAAGTTTTAACCTGGGGCTTTTCTTCTCTCTTTTGGTTTCAGGTTCTTGAAAAGCCCACGTGATACTAGTCGAGTACCATATGTTCAATACATGGATGAAATCGCCTCTGAAATTGGTGTGAAACCTAATCTGTTCTGTCTCTTTCTCCAAGATCCCAAGCTGGCCTTAGAAGTTTTATTTGGTCCCTGCACACCATATCAGTACCGCCTACAGGGACCTGGGAAATGGGCTGGGGCCAGGACAGCCATCCTCACTCAAAGGGAACGAATTATCAAACCTATGAGGACTCGAGTCCTCAAATGTAACCAGTCTCCAAGTTCTGTGTTATGTTGGCTATTAGGAGCCGGCCTTAGCCTATCTCTCTTTGTCTTTATTTTAGCTATTAATGGGTAACTCTGTCATCATCTTTGCAAACAGAAACCTACATAGTTAAGAAGCAGTTAGGTGACAGTTGATTTCTGTTCAATTTTAACCAAATTATAGCAGCTGAGTATCAAGCAATACTAACCTTCTTTTGCAGTTCCAAAGATCACAAAATTCTTCAATTGTAGTCCATGGCTATTTGATCAAGAATTTCCCCCATGTTTCTAGGAAGAGAGGTTTCCTATTTTGTTTTGGTTTCTTTATGTCCAAGTTACAAAAGTATTTTTTAAGTGTGAATAGATTCTAGGAACATTGGGATCTGCCTAAACTTATCTTTTCATTAAAATCCAAATTACCAGTAATTTTCAACTGGCCAAATAACACTTTTGCAAAAACAAATCAGAGTTAAATGAAGACATGTTTCAAATAACCTAGATGCTTTCAGTCATAAGTGAATAATACCACCCAAGAAATTTCCCATGCATTGTAACTTTATTCCTCTAAAAATCATAATAATAATAGTTTTTATATAGTACTTTAAGTTTTGCAAAGCATTTTACACATATTATCTCATTTGATCTTCACAATACTTTGTGAGATAGGTACTATTATTATTCCTATTTGACAGAAGAGCAAAGTGAGACACACAGTTAAATGCCTTATTCTGTGTGACATAGCTAACAGAACAACATATATATTCTCTAGCTTTCTTCTATTTTAATGGGGCTCAGAATACTCCTGATTTTAAACATTCATGGTTTTCAACTATTCCTTGCACTGTTGTCCTACTTTGTTCCTTAAAAAACAGCAACTAGCAAGAGATTTTTTTCCCTTTGGGATGTAATCAACCTTTTTTGACCAAGCCAAGCCAGAAGATAGAATTCTGAGAGATTCAGGCATTAAGCATGAGGGCTCTTTGGAGTAAACTTCTCACACAAAGCTCATTTCACCCAAGTGGAGTCAATGGCTATGGGATTCAGGATCTACTGCCAGCTATATCCCTTCTCTACAACCTCTTGCACTGAATTATCTTTCACTATTAACAAATCCCTTTTCTTTTTTCCTTGCCTCCTTTCTCCTTCCTGCTATCCCTTCCCCATACAAACTATGTGCTTTTCTCTTTTTCTGGATCATTCCATTAATTACATAATAAATATATTGGTTATATCACATAATATAACCAATTATTGGCATGCCAATAATTTAGTAATTTTTTTATTTGTCCACTAAATAAAATGCAGTGTCTATATAGATAGCTGATGACATAGTAGATAGAATGCTAAGTCTAGAATCAGGAAGACCCTGATTTCAAGTTTGGTCTCAGATACTTATTAGCTGTGTGTCTCTGCACAAGACCCTTAACTTCTGCTTGCCTTAGTTTCCTCAACTTAAAATTGTGGTAATAATAATAATATAATATCCTGAAAAGTTGCTATGAGAATCAAATGAGACAATATACATAAAGAGTACTGGCATAGAGTAGGCGCTATATAAATGCTCATCTTCCTTTTCTCTCCCCCACCCCACAGTCAGAACTTTAGGAAGATAATTTAAGAAAGTTCTTGAGAATAACATTCTATTTCTGTGAAAAATAAAAGTTTTCTTTGTAATAAAACTAACCTGACACCTAACTGTTCATATTATTTTCCTGTTATTGATATTTACATTTTATACTACTGTTAAGTTAACTTTGTAATTGATATTTCATGTAGGTTCTAATAAACATTATCATTTATGAATTCATCTTTTGTAAATGAAATTATAGTGGCTAGACAATCTGAAAAAATAAAGTTGTATAATGATCCATACTTTTTTCTTATTTCAATAATTTCAATGATTTCTATCAAATTAGAGTAAAAAAATTCCTAATTTGTGTCCAATTCTTCTAAGTAAAATCTATAGAATAAGATTCTAACACCACCCATTGAAAGGTGGAAAATTAATGATTCAATCATTTTGTTTATAAAATACCAAATAACCAGTTCATTCTTCAGTTAGTTCCAGAATGAGTTAATTCACTAAATTAACTTTTTTTCCCTCAACACTATGTTTTATCCCACCACTAGACAGAAGCAAATAGTTCATTTTTTCCCAGCTGGAGAAGTGTGGTTTAGGACTCCATATAATAAGAACTATAATTAATTATTATGGAGACAGCTAGATAGCACAATGGATAGCCAAGGCCTGGGGTCAGAAGGACCTGGGTTCAATTCTGGCCTCAGACACTTTCTTACTGTGTGACCCTAGGCAAGAAATTTAATCCCATTAATCTAGCCCTTGCTCCTCTATGTTAGAACTGTTACTAAGATAGAAAATAAGGACTTTATTGGGGGTGGTCATGGTCCAGTCCAGAGTACCTGGCCTAAAATCAATTTGCAGTTGTCTTAGGCCAGGAAGCATTCAGATTGCTGTCAACATTTCAATAATCACAAAGAAAAGCAAAAAGTTTATATTTAAAGTTATATTTCGTAAGGGGCATGACAATTTAAATTCATCAGTAGGACAACAGTTTCTTAATAATCAGGGTCTGGCAAAGTGTTCTTTTATTGGCCAGCCACAAGACTGGCTATATAAAATTCAAAGATTTTTGTCTATATTCAAGTTTAAAAAACCACATCCAAATGGACTATAGGACCCAAATGCTTGGCTCATCCAACTCCCCACCTAAATGGTACTGATCCTAATACTGATCCTAATACTTCTCAGTCCCTAATAGCAAATCAAGGACACATATATATATATATATATATATTTGTTTATATATTCGCCATAATTAACTACAGACACCACATGTTTCAGTATACCCATTTCAACCACGATGAAAATGGCATGCTGGGAAAAAGAAAAAAAATCTGAAACATAGTTTCTATTAGATACAGCTTGCTTTTATTTTTTTAAATCTAATGCTCATTTCTATATGTAACATTGAAAGCTGTCCCTATCTGTGATTCTTTCTCATTTTCTTTTTTATTCTCATTTATGCATTTAAAAAAGTGCTTCACAGCAATGCAATGATCCAGGACAATTCTGAGGAACTTATGAGAAAGAACGCTATCCACATCCATGGTTCGATGGGGTTATGATTGGGGATGTGGACTCTAAATGATCACCCTAGTGCAAATATTAATAATATAGAAATAGGTCTTGATCAACGTAAAACCCAGTGGAATTGCTTGTTGGCTATGGGAAGAGGAATGAGAGGAGGGGAGGAAAAGAACATGAATCATGTAACCATGAAAAAGTATTCTAAGTTAATTAAATAAATAAATAAACTTAATTTTTAAAAAGCACTTCAGTGACCCTATTTTCTTTATTTTCTTTTTTTGTTTAAGATGGTATTTTTTTATTTTTTAGCACTTATAATTTTTTTATTTTTTAGAAAAAAAAATTTTCCATGGTTACATGATTCATGTTCTTACTCTCCCCTCCACACACCCCCAGGTCTCCACCCCCCATAATCAATGCACATTTCCACTGGTTTCTTTGTGTGTGATCAAGACCTATTTTCTTATTATCGATAATTGCCCTAGGGTGGTCATTTAGAGTCTACATCCCAAATCATGTCCTCATCAACTCATGTGTTCAAGTCATTGTTTTTCTTCTGTGTTTCCACTCCTGTAGTTCTTCCTCTGAATGTGGGTAGCATTCTTTTCCATAAATCCCTCAGAATTTTCCTGGATCATTGCATTGCTGCTAGTACAGACGTCCATTACATTCGATTTTACCACAAAAAAATTTACTATCCTAACTATACCTCCTTCTACTCCCCAGTTGAAAAAAAATTATTCATTTAATACATGCAGAGTCAAGCAAAACAAATATCTACATTGGTTTGTCTAAAAATATATGCTTTATTCTGCATCTAGAGTCCATCATTTCTCTGTCAATAGCAGGGAACATGATTTATCATCAGTGCTCTGGAATCAAAGTCTACTATTTCATTGATAATTTTTCTTAAGCAAGCCAATCTAGCTGAAACAGCAAGGCATCATGAAGGAGAAACAGGAGGTGGCATCATAAATGGGAGCAATCATTGTGGAGAAAGATCCATATGCTTGGACACCACTAATGCCAAAAGCTGATTGACTACCATTTTCTGGTGAGTAAGCCCAAAAGTTCAGGAATGGCAGAACACCCATATCACCAGTCTTGCTCCTAGCCCAGTCCCTCCAGCATCACCTGGGGCAGCAACTCCTATGGAGAAAAGGTCATCTATCCTGACCAGTTGCCAATCAAACAGGATGAAGTCCTCTACTACTTTCTTTGATTTCGTTGGGGCACAGATCTAGTAGTGGTATTGCTGAGTCTAAAGGAATAACAGTTTAGTGCCTTTTGTGGCATAGTTTCAAAACTGCTTTCAAAAATTTACAGTTCCACCAATAGTGCTATAATAGACCCATTTTCCTGAAATCCCTTCAATAATTTTCTCCCTCTTTGGCCATCTTTGCTAATCTAATGGGTGAGAGAATAGTTTTAATCTGCAGGTAAGAAAGATATATAAGGAGATACAGAGGTTGTATCATGCTATTTTAGACATTTTTATTGGATTTCTGAATTTTAAAAAACTGGCATGGCCTGACCTCCATTAATATGTTCAGTCCTATAAAGTATATTTCAGGTTAAGGAGCTCATAAGGAATACCTTCAGAATTGTATAGTCCTTACCTGACACAATTCTGGTGAATAATCCATGAAGCTAGTTTTCATAATGGACAAATCGCCATCCCATTGGTCCAATATCATCCTATCTAGTGAACAGATCATTCAGGAAGGTTCCTTTTGGTTACTACATTGTATTACTCATTACCACTAAATTTACAAAGAGGTAAGCAGTTAATCATCTGCTTATTGTCTCAAATTTTGTCATATGTAGTCAATCTCTAGTTTATTAATTGCTTTGGTAAGTACTGCCCAATGCCCCTCAGATAAAAGTGTATCTTTTGAGTCATGTGACCAGAATAGGTTAGAGTAGTTAATTTCTGGAATTTTCTCCAACCCCCAAACTTCAAAAGAAAGGAATTATGCTCCATATATGGATTTTAAAAAGACAAAATATACACATGATAAAAATCACATAAATTAACATTAGAGAACTTTAATGCCTCCTATACAGGTTCCCAACTTCAATCGACTGTGTGCCCACCATAGTGATAACAGTGCTTCTTAAAGACTAATGATTCAGAGCCAAACTATAGGAATCCTTCATAACAGAGACAGCCTCATTCTGTATTCTCTTTTTCAATGCAGTCCAAGATTGAATTGGATATTTTTAGCTATTATTGATAAAGTTATGGTTCTTTCTGATCACTGATTCACTTTCTAGATGTTCATAAATTTCTCTTTAATAAAACATTCTAGAATTTTTCCAGGAATTAAAGTTAAGCCCATTGGCCATAATTTCAAATTCGATTTTCTTAAGTTTTCTGAAAAATAGGATATCTGCCATTCTCCAATCCTTCAGTATTGCTCCTGTTCTCCATAGCTTTTCAAATCATCTGAAAGTGGTTCAACAAATGTATCTGCCATTTCTTTCAATATCCTAAGCCTGGTGACTTGAATTCAGGTAGTATACTTTATTATCTTTTTTATTGCTGTTGTTCAATCAGGTCCAACCCTTTGTGATTCCATCAACCATAGCACACCAGGACCTTCTATCCTCTGTGGGATCCACATTTAGAGGAGGCATACCATCATTATACTCAAAGAACTCTGAGCCAGCATGAACAGAAATCCTCAAAGAAAATCAATGGGATTGGGGTGACATTGAGATAGAAACACCTTTAGTACCTGTTAATCAATCAGCTAAAGACAGGGAACCTTTGGTTATGGTGAAGATAGAAGATCAGATGTATCCAGCTCTTATTGACACCGGTACAACTAGATCTGTGTTAAAATCTGCACCAGAAAATTGTGCATTTATGGGATCTGTGAGAGCTAAAGGAGCCACTGGGAAAATGGAGTTGATGCCCAAGCTAAGATCTAAAATGGTGAAGATAGGTCCAATGACCTTGGATGATTCATTTCTGTTGATAGCCGGATGTCCGTCCAATCTCCTGGGGAGGGATGTTCTCTGTAAATTAGGAGCTATATCCAATGTGATGTCAGGCCAAATATTCCTATATTTACTCAGTCACTCAAGCACCATCCCTTGTTATTCCTGGGGCAAGTGGAGGGTTGATGAGGAAGAACATCATATGGGGGGTATTCTTGAAATACCTGAAGATATCCCAGAGGCAGTTTGGGCAAAGCATTCAACTGACGTAGGAATCTTGAAATCTGCCACACCTGTCAAGATTGAGGTGAAAGAGGACACTCCACCCAAAACCCCTCAGTATATGTTGAATAAAGAAGCTACAGAGGGTATCAAGCCTATCATCCAAAGTCTCCTGGAACAAGGCATTTTGGTCTATACCATATCTGAGTACAACACACCCATTATGCCTATTAAAAAACCAAAGAAGGATGCAAATGGTAAAACGTAATGGGGATTTATGCAGCATCTGAGAGCAGTCAAAAGCTTTGTTAAAAGGGGACATGCAGTGGTACCTAGCCCAGAAAAACATCATCACCAAAATTCCAAACAATGCAGCCTGGTTCATCTTTGTGGACTTGTGCTGTGCATATTTTATCATGCCCCTGCATGAGTCCAGTCAGAAGATTTTTGCATTCTCCTGGGATGGCAAATAAATATTTTGGACAAGAATTCCACAAGGATTCTCAGAAAGTACAAATATCTTTTGCCAGATCCTGCAGAGAGGCCTTGAATCATATTCACTGAAAGTAAACTAGTGCATTATGTTGATGACCTTTTGCTTATGTCACCAAATGCTCAAGTGTGTCAAGGGGACAGTAAATATCTATTACAAGAGCTATGCAAAAGAGGACACAAGATCTTGAAAGCCAAATTGCAGTGGGTTATGCCTAGGGTCAAATACTTTGGCTTTGTGTTGGAAAAGGGTACAAGATGGGTCTCCCAAAAGAGTTTCAGATATACAGAAGCCGTGCATGCCTAAGACCAAGAAGCAGCTCTGTGAAATTTTAGGAATCACGGGTTACTGTAGGGAATGGATCCTGGGATATAGTCTGATCTCAAAACCTCTGACAGACTTGACTAGGAACAGAGTCTCAGAACCTTTAAAACTTACATGGGAGAACAAACATGCTATTGAAAAACTGAAAAGAGCTGTCTTGACAAGCCCTGCACTTAGAATCCCTGACCATGCAAAACCATTTCACTTGTTTGTGCATGAGGACAAGGGAATTGCCAATGTTGTATTGGTGCAAACTCTTGGGGATCAGTTTAGACCTATTGCCTATTATAGCTCCCAACTAGATGTTGTGGCTCAAGGGATGCCACCATGTATGAGAGCAATTGCAGCTGCTGCCCTAATGGTGAAGAAATCTTCAGATCTGGTTTTGGGATGCAGGATCATGCTGTATTCACCTCATCAAATAGATACCATCTTGAAAAACAGCAACCTGCAAACTTTTACATCTCAGCGCTTATCCCAATATCAAATTGTGTTGCTGGGCAATGAGAACCTAACTTTCCATCGTTGCAAGGAGATCAACCCAGGCACACTAATGCCAGACTTACCATTAGAAGGGGAACCCATCCATAGTTGTATAGATACCTTGGAAATAGTGCAGAAGACTAGAGATGACCTAACTGATATCCCTTTAGCCTCACCTGACCTGACACTATTTACTGATGGTTCTGCATATGTGTTAGACGGAGAACAATTTACAGGTACAGCTGTGGTGACTCAAGATGAGACTTTATGATATGTAGCTCTACCAAAGTCCATGAGCGCTCAAGGTGCCAAAATCCTAAGTCTCACCAGAGCTCTTGAGATTTGCAAGGATCAAAGGATTGTATATACAGATAGCAAATATGCTTTTAATGTAGTCCATTGCACTGGCAAAATCTGGAGATACCGTGGTTTTATAACTCCTGGCAGGAAGAAAATAGCCTATGGGAGCATAATAAATGAACTCCTGGAAGCTGTCGAGTTGCCCAAAGAAGTTGCGGTGATACTTTGCAGATCACATCAAAAGGGTATATATTGGGTGTCTTTAGGAAACAGAAGGGCAAACAAATCAGCCAAATATGGTGCCCAATTTGGTCCCATCCATGTGCTAAACTTCTCCTTGGTAGATGAAGCAGATCTCAAACAAACATACTCCCCAAGGGAAGTGAAGCACTGGATAGAAAATCTTGGGGCCAAATTAGTGAGAGGTGTATGGTTTCCTAGTGCAGACAAACCCATTCTTCCAAGATCTTTATATAATACCCTAGGCAGTTCGTTGCACGTCAAAGGGCATTATGGACCTCGATCCCTCATAGATTGCATACGAAGATACTGGAGAGCATCTGGAATTTCCACTTGTGCAATAAGAACGTGCCAGAAATGCAAGGTTTGCTTGCAGTACAATCAGGGGATGAGCAGAATTAAAGGGCTTGGTAGTAGACAATTGGCATATACCCCGTTTGAGTGCTTACAAATTGATTATATAGCAATGCCCAATTGTCAAGGCTACAAATATGCCCTAGTGATCGTTGATAGGTTGACTCGATGGCCAGAAGTGTTCCCAGCAAAAAAAAAAAAAAAAAAAAAAAAAAAAAAAAAAAAAAAAAAAAACATGACCTTTGTAGTAAAGACACTTCTGAGAGAGAGTCCCGAGATTTTCAGTACCAGCCAGAATAGACTCGGACCATGGTTCACACTTTTCTCAAAACATCTTACATGAGATTTACAAAACATTAGGAATAAAAAGAAGCCTTCATAGGGTTTACCACCCTCAGTCATTGGGACAAATTGAGAATTGCAATAAGAAAGTCAAAACTTTGATTGGAAAAGTGTATTCAAAAAGTCATCTGAAATGTGTTCAAGCACTCCCCATTGTTCTTTTTTATTTGAGAAGTCAACCCAGTGGTGACACTCACTTATCACCATTTGAACTTTTATATGGTCATGCTCCATGGCATAGTTCATCCCAGAAATCAGGTCACTTATCACATCTTGGAGCTGAATGTCAGCTGTATAGATACATAAAACCTTTGAAGAAAAGACTGGATGAATTGCACAAGCTTGGACTTCTAACTCAGAGAGTTCTGTTAGACTTTAGTTTACATCAGCTTTAACCAGGAGATATGGTCTACATAAGGAACTTTGCAAGAAAATCTGTTCTGGACCCTAAATGGGTCGGGCCTTATCAAATATTAATCATGAGCCCTACATGGGACAAAGTTGAAAACAGAGTTCCTTGGTTCCATATCATGCATGCGAAACCTGTAAAAGAACACACTGTAAATGAAGGACAAACATGAAACACCAACTGTGGGAAGCCAATAAGAGAATAGATAAAAATCTGAGACTCCTCTTTTGACCCTTTTTGTGATCCTTTTGATTTCTTGTTGAAAAGTATTGTGGCCTTATTGAAAAGCTTTAAGTTCCTAGCAAACCTGAATTTAAAGGGTTAACACTGTCCCCCTTTGACCAGGAATGCTGCTGCCTGGTATAGCCAAGGCCAAAACCTTAGCAGGGGCAATTCAACCCTGAGAAAAATACTCCCCAACTTGGCTTTCTCATAAGAACCCATTCAAAATTCAGCCTTGGCCTTGGTCTGTTTTGAAGCCAATGAGACTTTTTGTGTTTTGATATGACAGAATTTGTAACTTCTGCACATCTGCAAAGTTTCAGGGGGTTCTTTTGTGTGAAATGAGTCTCGAAACATATATAATGAACTCCATGCTCCTGGAGCCAGAGCTGGAAGTATGAGCTAAAAGACAACTCCCTTGTCCTGTTGTTATTTCCTTATCAACTAAACTGTCCTTATAAGATTATCAGAGATGATAAAGAGATCTCGACAACCAACTGATTTGGAGCAACATCAAATAAATACACAAACAGATCCACAGCATACAGAATATACTGATGAGGAAGATTGAACTACTTGAAATTTTAAAAAAAAAATGAAAAATATTTTGCAGCACAATAATAATTAACACAATTACACAACAACAACTACTGTTCCTGTTTGAGATAACAAGGCAACCACCTGGCATACCTAGACAACAGGCAAGTATGAATGCGGTATAGATGAAAAACTGAAGTAAACAAAAGCTACAAGCTGCAGTAATCCATGGCACAGGCGGCACGAAGGAATGGACAATAACAAGTGAACTATAATCTTTATTAAATACTATGCAGGAAGAGGACTGGAAGAAGGAGTAATGTAAGGTTATAATATTGAGTACACAACTACACAATACACAAATGAGACATCACATGATGGGTTGCATGCCACACTACATATGACTATACAAGAAGAATTGTGTTTCTCCAGTGTTGGCGGAAAATCCACGCAGTAGAGGTAAGTATGTGCATGCATCAGTACATATATTAGTACATGGGACACAACACAAAACTGATTTTTCACTTCTTGACTTAGACCTCATGTAGATAAATGAGAATATCTATAAAATGCATATATGTGTATATATATGTATCATATGTGCATATTGCATGTGAATATCTATATAGAGTGGAAGAGCATCCTATTATCTCTAGCATAAAAAAAAGATCGTTTCTTTTGGTTTGATAGACATCAATGGAACTTTTGCTTGTACAAAGTTATATATATGCATTGTGTATAGCTGTATTATGATTACTAACACATGTATAGTTTAGAGTTACTAACAACCTTAGGGAAAGGTAGATTTAGGGACCTTTGGAATACAGAGTTAGTTAGGGAAAGTCACTATAGTATAAGAATTAGTAATTATATATAGCCATGTACATAGCTATGACTAATAAGATGACCTTAACATACTAATGATTTAGAACTTAGAGTATTAACACCATTAATATAGCTTCAGTGAGATACTAACACAAAAATTAGGATTAGATGTTTATGTTTATGCACAGACACAGTTTTATGGTTTTTCTACAAGCACTTTGAAGAGTTTGACCATGTTTAATGCTTTGTTATATTATAAGACAGATAGCAAGTTGAGAAAGTTACCTTTTGCAAGTTTGCATTTGATTGTGTTTCATAGATATTTTTATTGCATTCCTTAGATATAGTTATTGCAACCTGTATTTGTTGCAAAGTTATGTTTGCACTTGGGTTACTTTGTTTCATATATTGTCATGCTTGTATTTATATCCAATCCCTTTTTTCCCTTGGTTTACTTTCCTTTCCCATCTTAGATAGTGATAGACAGTTAGAATAAGGCATAGGAATAGCTTTATGTTATTAGAAATAGAGAGCATAGTGGGAAGTTGTTATGAATAGGGAGGTTAGTTTGGATGTAGTGTAGATAAGGGTGATGTGTGCAGAAATGCATCATGCCTGCAGAATTTCCAGTGGAAATTCTAGGTACTAGAAAACCAGAGTACTGTGGGATCCATATTGTTGAAAGGGGTTCAAGCTGCAGCACAGAATTCCATAGTGCCCCCCAGAACTCTAAGAGAGGGGGCAGTTAAAGGCAGTTGGAGTCCTAGTATAAAAAGCCAGGTCACCCTTCTTGCAGGGTCCTGGTCCTAATCCTGGGGCTGTCTCTTTGCTATTGGTTCTGAGCAGAGGGGCAATCTGTGTGGCTCTGAGCTGAGCCATTCTGTCTCTGACAGCCAAAGCTGTTTTACTTTGACAAACCTTCAAGCAAAATCACAGTTAACTTAGTTTAGCTATCTATGTTTAGAAAGAAGAAAATGTAGAGGCTTAGATAAGAGATTAGCCATTCAAGATACTTTTCCCCCTTTGGGGGGAGGGTCTGCATTTGACATAGCTGTATTAGGTAGTTTCTCCTTACCTATGAATCCTAAACCATCCTCCCCACTTCCCATTCCCTGATATCATTAAACCCTTATCATCTAGGAACAGTGTCTGGATACAGATAATTTGGGGAAATACTCACATCCTCCATGAGCCAAGTTCCTCTTACTAGTGGCCCTGAAGTTAATCCTAACCTCTGAGCTAGTGAGCTTCTAAGACATCAAGCTTCACCTATTCTATCCTGTGGGGAAGTAATACAGAGAAAGATATCATCATAAGGAAGTTAGCCTTTCCCCACTTACCATCTTAACAAGCTAGACTATCCTCCATTACCAAGCTGTTAACTGTCTTCCAACTGCTAAGAAGGAGGGGGAAGGTGAAGGAGTACTCTTCAAGTTCCTGCCCCTCCCTTCCAGTCAAGCTTGCTTGTGTTTCTCCAAAGACCTGGGATTAGAGAGACTTCAGTATCACTGACCCCTGTCATCTTACAGTTTCCCTAATCCTACAAATCCTATGTCTTGAAATCTGTCCAAGCTCATGTTTTCTATTCACTAAGTCGTTCTACTCTTTGTATGTGTTCCATCTTTTCTATACATTGGCTGGGTGACCCTGAGAAATTCACTTAATTTTCCAATGCTCCAGGCAACTCGCTAAAGTACAAACTTTTGTTGTTAGAAGATGTTTCCAGGTCCAAGAGTTCCCTTATACCAATGATATCACAGTCCCCTATCCCTATTTATTTCTGGAAAAATATTTTGTAGTTTATTCATAGAAGTGTTAAAGTTTTTTATAAAATTTACTTTTAAATTTATTTCAGCTTGGAGTATTATTTCTTGGAAAGTTTATGATTTGAGCAACAGGGATGTTCTTTTTTTGTTCTTTTGATCTGGATGCTTTATATTTTTGTTAAGTAAGCACATTTCTTTTTAAGTTCTTGGACTTGTGGCATATAAATGCGAAAATTTTTTTCTGAAACTTTCTTTCATCGACTCTTCATTTGTTGTTGTTTTCATGTCAAAGAGTGGTAATGTTTCTTCTCATTTTAAGATAAAATTTGGCATGGTTTGTCTTGCTTTTGTTTTTGTTTATTAATTGAATATTTTAGTATTAATGTTTTAATATCAATTCATTTTTCAGGATTTCAATTTTGTGTTAATATAGAGTGCTTTAATTTGTTGGTTTCACAGAGATTTTTTTAAAGCTGCATGCTAGTTCAGTGATATCTTATTTTTCTATTTTGTTGAGGAACTTGTTTAGAGAGATACGAAAATTTTCCCTATTGACACTTTAGCTGCATCCCAAAAGTTTTAGTATTCTGTTTCATTGATATAATTTTCCTTTATAAAATAGAATAAATTTGTTATTGGCCCACACATTTTCTAAGATGATATCTAGTTTCTCCTTAAGTGTGAATCATTTTTCCAAATTATGTTATTAGTTATAAATTCACTGAATTTTGATCAGCATTGGATATGTTTAATATCTTTGCTTTTCTATATTTGTAAGAGTTTTGTGTGTGTGTATGTGTGTGTGTGTGTGTGTGTGTGTGTGTGTGCTCTACAGGCGGTCGATTTTTTAAAGATGATATGAAAATCTGAGGAATACATGTACTATTTGTGAGTCCCATTCTGTTGTTTCCAGAAGGTTATTATATCTTACTTTCCTAAAATTCTTTTTAAACATTATTTCCTTTGTTATCTTTTTGTTAGATTTCTATATTTGAAAAGAACATAATATCCATTCATTACATTGTGTCCTTTGTCAGATTTCTTATTTGTTTTATCTAGTTCATCATTCTTGATGGCTTGTATGAGTAAGGACCATGGTTACAGACAGCCCTTTTCTTAGTCAGCCACCCTTTCTCATATGTTACAGTATCGTATTATATCCTATACTGCTGGACAACTCCTCTGTTCACTCTTCCCTGTTAACTCTTGTCCGGATCACAGCATGCAAATTAACTTATTCTTTTTTTAAAAGGTAGGCCAAGGTGGAGGGTCTGAACACCTTGACACATTGAAACTTCAAGAAAACATGACCATAGCTGGATTTATAATTCTCTTTTCCTTCAGTCTTCTCAGCTAAGTCTTTTCTCCCTCAACTAGAGCACACTATAATAAACTCTGCACAGCTGAGCCCCATTCTTCTAACTGACCACTTTTTCTGAAGGCATCCCTGAATAAATCCAAAGCCACCTCACTTTTTAAGAGGTAGAGAGAAGAGACAAACTGAGGCATGTCCAGTGGACATGTTTGATGAGACAGAATAGATACCAGGGAATGTTCAAAATGCAGACCCGGCAAAATAGTTGAAGATGGAGATGACTAAATGGTTAGAGATGGCCAGAGGAACTGAGTCACTATCATAGCCATTTATGGGTTGTTGTTTTTTCCAGTAGGAATTACATTGTGGTGAAATGTTTCCTTCATTCTCTTCTTTTCCTTGTAATATTCACTTTAACACAGATCTTGTGGAATGATGGTAAGATCTAATTATTCCATCATCTTGTCAAATGTTCTGAGTGGCGCAATGTTAGAAAAGACATTAAAATTTCTTCATTACCTGAAGCTTTCCTGCTTTTCCAGTCTTCTTTCATGTAAGTTTCTTCCACACACTCTACAATCCACCAATAATGTCCTACTTGCCATGGCTTGAACGTGATCCTCTATCTAATGTCTCTTTCTTTGTCTTTGCTCTGGCTATACCTCCTCTACCTAGTTTCCCTGGATATTTTCAAGATCCAGTTCAAATCTTTTCCTCTTCAGAAGACTTTTCCTCTGCCCTCCCCACCCTATAGATAATGCCTTCCACATCTCTCTCTCTCTCTCTCTCTCTCTCTCTCTCTCTCTCTCTCTCTCTCTCTCTCTCTCTCTCTCTTTCTCTCTTTCTCTCTCTCTCTCATTTTC
>NC_058133.1:59971228-60003716 GCF_016433145.1 Gracilinanus agilis
TCTCTCTCTCTCTCTCTCTCTCTCTCTCTCTCTCTCTCTCTTTCTCTGTGTGTGTGTGTCTTTCTGTCTCTCTCTCTCTTTCCCCTCCTCCTCCCCCTTCTCTTTTACATTTTTCTCTTTCCTTCTCTGTCTACTCTCCCCTCCTTTTCCCTCCCTCATAGATCATACAAAGTGATAGATAGATGGATAGATAGATAGAAAGTAAGATCTCGTTTGTGCCTATTTACATCTTATTTCCCCTATTAGTACATGAGCTCCCTGAGGGCAAGGGGCTTTTTTTTAACCTTACTTTGTATCTCCAGAACTTAGAACAATTCCTAGAACATAATAAATACTTTGTAAATAGTTGTTGATTGACTTAAGACACTGTGTCCTAACAGTCAGCTGTGAATGTTCAGCATGTGACTATCCAGCAGTCAATAACCAGAAAGATGAAGAGCTTTCAGAATAAACTGTACAAGAACTGAGAATGTTTAGCCTGGAGAAAAGAATGCTTTGTGGAGAATGAGGGAGTGGGGGCTACCTTACAGTATTTGAAGGGTTATCCTTTGGAAGAGGGATTATACCTGTTTAGCATGGCCCCAAAACGCAGTATTTGGAAAAATAAGTAGGAGTTGCCAAGAGACAGATTTAGGCTTGATTTCAGGAAAAGTTTCTTAAAAATTAGAGTGGTCCTAAAGTATAATAGGTCATCTTGGGAGAGAGTAGATTCTCCTTCCCTAGGATTCTATAAATGAAGACTGAGTGACCACTTGTCAGAAAATATTATAAAGAAGCTTATTGTTCAGCTACAACTGTGAAATTTCACATTAATTGTTATGTAGTAAACCAGTTTTGTTGTTTTGTATTCACACCTCTGAAGAGAGCTCATCATTTTGTGTAAAGGCTAAAATTATAACTCAGCTTCTCATGTTTACCCATGGGTTTTTTTTCCCTTTACTTTCTTTTAGCAGTCATTACTTATTTAGATTCTTATAGTCTTTCTTGGTTGTATTATTTATTTGGATTGATATCGGAACCAGGAGAATTTACACCTCTGAACCTATTTCCTCATTTCTAAAATGTTATTCATCATATCACTAACTACTTCAAAGGGTTATGAGGAAGACTAAATGAGATAATACTTGAAAACCACCTTCATTTCCCTAATGTCAGCATACCCTCCAATTAAATTCTGCTTGATCCTGTTTAGTAAAAAAGCTGACATGCCAATATCTACCCACCTGTACCCCATTTATTGGGGCAAAGGGAAGATGAATGAGGCACAGGGAGGAGTTTTTGCATACTAGCTATCACATAAAGGTAAACTTGGCCAGCTGAGTCAGAACAGAAAAAGGAGAGAAGGCGACAACACATCCAGTTCTCACAGCAGGAACTCAGAAATCCATATCTTTGCTTCATCTTCTGCATACAACACAGGTGAATCTGAATTTTCTTTTTGTCACAGGTCAGTTTTATGAGCTTTCATTTCCAAAAACGTCTGTGACATAAGGGTTAAAACACTGAAGATAGATAGATAGATAGATAGATAGATAGATAGATAGATAGATAGATAGATAGATAGATAGATAGATAGATAGATATAGTTGTGTATATATAAAGGGAGCATTTTATATTTATGTAATTGAAAATTAAGGAAAAAACACATACTTTTCTTGTCTTTAACTTCATAAAAATCAGAAAAGAAGTGGTTTATCCATATGGTATGAAAATTCAAAATGAAAGAATTTAATACCTCAAAGGGCAGGAATTCACAATATTTCTAATCCTATTTCATATTCAGCTCGGTTGAATAACAACCTGAGAAATGTGCCATTGATAGCCACAGGGGATGGGATGGGATTTTGTCTTTTTTTTAAGTAGAATAAAAACAGTACAGATCAGAAAACATAAGGAGTTTTATAGAAACAACAGATCGGAAAACAGCAGATCGCTATGGTAAGGAGCAACATATTGAATTTAGGATATTCACATTAGAAACTCAAAGAGTATTGCATACACTGAAGACTAGCAATAAAATAGACATACCCCCTTTAGTATGCTGATTTTTAAATTATTTTGTAAAACTCAAAGACAATTTTTTTGTTCATCAGACTCTACATTTGTTTGCTTCTATTTATATTGAATAGTTATAATTATTTGACTCAGCCATGTGACCTTCAGCAACTTGCTTAAACTTAGTTTCCTTATTTGTTAAACAAAAGGAGAATATGTTTCCTATCTCTAAAAGTCAGCCTTAACTCTGTATTTCTATTATCTACAATATAAGGCTATGTTTTTTCCCATGATGATAATTTCATTTTGCTGGTGGTTGGTAGCAGGTATGGTTGCATCTCAAGAATGTTTCCCATTGCTACATGTCTTGCATTGCTACATATCTTCCCATTGCTACATATCAAGAACCTGTGAATTAAATGGTAATTATGGAGGGAGGGAAGATTATTCAGTACTTGCTCTTATCACTTTTAGTACCAATGACTTATTAGCAACAGGATATATTTATGAACCACAAAAATCAATGTACAATTGATAATGTAGTCCTAGTAGTCAGTGCTTCATCCTTAGCTTTTTAAAACCAAGAAATGGTTTGATAGGATGGATTTTTTCTTTTGCAGGGATAGGCTATTATTTATCAGATCTTTTCATCTTATAGAAGAGTAAGTTGAAAAATTTCACCCGACTTGCTTATGCTCACACCACTAGTTAGTGGAAGAACCAGGTCTAAGTCAGTTTAACATATGTGCCTTTATTATATTATCTTCCTATTAGATATTCTTTTATAATTGTATCATATTATTGTACATATATTGTCTTCTCTCTTTCTCTGATTCTGTATCTCTGTCACTGTCTCTCTGTCTCTGTCTGTCTCTCTCTCTCTCTTTCACACACACACACACACACACACACACACACACACACACACAGCACCTCCTCTTTCTGTATTCCATAAGTAATTTTCCCAATTCTTTTATTCTGATTTTTGTCAAAAGAAAAATAATAACATATTGTCTTTTTTGCCATTTAAAAGATGCTGGATGAGGTCTCATGCTACAACACCTGACAAAAAGTACTAGGCTAATAACTTCCTAAAATCTAAAATTCAGTACAGAATGTCTTTATCTTATCCCACTAATACAGATGAGATGGTAAGGGGAAAATTAATATATGAATACAATAAATGAAATAGAGAAAATGAATAGATGAGAAAAAACAGTAAATATGTTCTGAACTTTCTGATGCAAGTAAATCATGGGAGGAAACTCTATTAAGCCTTAAAATGAGTACTGGAGCTCAAGGAATTATTTTTAGTTTGTTTACTTTATTGCAACTAAGAAAAGTAGGGCTAAACCTTGCAGGAAAAAATAAAATCTCTCACTCATTATTTGTCAACAGAAATTTTCTTTTTGGTTTGAATAAGTTGGGTTTTTTTTTCCACACTTCATCTCAATTAAAAACTTAGAAGTTCTTTTGTCAGACATGCTGAATATTTAGGAATCCCCTTTATGGACTTGAATAATTTGGAATAATCCAAACTTTGAACGCAAAGATCAAAACATCCAGCTACTTAGAATAAATTTCCATTCATAAAGACAGAAATACCTTCAAGTTCTGGACACCAATCACCTGGGTATTGGATTTCTCTTCGGTATTGCCAGTGTTCATTCCCTGAAGATTAAGTTTATGTTGCCCTTTAAACTTTTCCAAGAGCTTTCACATGAATTGGTATACCTTATTCTGACAAAGCCTTATGATAAATTGTCATTTCCATTTCATAGATGCAGAAACTGAGCCAGATAGGTAATCTCACTGTACAAGCATCCCTTCCACATTGCATGGATTTGGGGTATAACACCCCATGATCTAGAAAATCCACATAAAATGTTTTGGCCCTCTCTTCATACCATAGAAAAACTCTGAATTGAGTTTCTTAACTTTTTCTATGTCATCTGCTGGCCTTCACATGCCATCTACAACTTCTGCAAAACTCCCCAATTATTCCCATTTAATTTCTTATACCAACTCATGATATAACAAAACTACAATGAGGAAAGTCAAGATGTGTAAGGGATATCTTTAGTTTTTATTAGTAGAGCTCTGTCTTGTACTGCTGTGTTAATTATCAATGCCACTTTTAGAAGGAAAATGAAAAAATGGCATGTGTCTAGAGGACATATAATAGAAACCTAGGAACCATAACAGCTGAAGAAATGTTGAGGGGGTAAAGCAAGAAATAATGAGTCTGGACAGGAAAAGACCAAGGGAAGACACATAGTTATCCTCAAATATTGAAAAGACCATTGTAAGGAATTGATAGCAGGTTTGCTTTTTAAGGTTTGAGACAGCAAAGAGAAAAGCATTAGGTAGAAATCAAGGAATGCTTAATCAAAATGTGGTATTAAATTTTTGGAAAATAACAAAGATGTTTAACAGAATTTGCTTCTTTCTTAATAAAAATCTCTCTGAACTTGGAAGAACTAAAGAACTGTTTCTAGTATGTAAATGTTTGGAGCTATAAGGAAGTCTTTGTCTACTGGTAACTGAATGATGCAGTCATTATCCAATAGCAAGGATTCCTTCGTACTTTTCCTTTTCCTTATCCAATTCCTTAACATCTAAAACTCTGAATAAACTTCTTGAAAACCATACACTTTTGTAATCATGCTTATCAGGTATGCATGTATCCCCTTCCTAAGGAATATGAGTTAAGCATCACACATGTATTGAATGGCCCCTGACAAAGGGGCATCTAGGTGGCATAGTAGATGGTTTAGCGCACCTGAAGTCATGAAGACTTGAGTTCAAAAACAACTTCATACTTACTAGCTCTGACTTTGGACAAGTCACTTAATCTCTGTTTCAGTTTCTTCAAACTATAAAATGAGGATAATAATATTCACTTCACAGGGTGGTTGTGAGCATTTCAAATGACATAATATTTGTGAAACAAATGAATAAATGACAATTTCTTCTCTCAAGTTGCTCACAATCTAATTGAAGAGAAAACATGGAAATAATTGTACAAATAAGGTGTGTGTGTGTGTGTGTGTGTGTGTGTGTGTGTGTGTGTTAGATTGGACATAACTTTAGAAGAAAGGCACTAAGATTAAGGGAGAAGTGTAGATTAATGTCAAACCCACAAATAAGACCAAAAAATGAACAAAGTGTAAAACTGTTGTCATTCAAATAAGATATAGCAGATTTGATAGATTATAATGTAGATTGCTTTAGAAAATAAGGATTCAAATTAAATTGATCCTTTTTGGTGAATCAGAATAAAAAAGAAAAATCAAAGGGGAAAAATAGTGGTCATTTTAGTTAGACCATTTTTGACCAAAACATAAAATATATCTGTATCAATCAAATCAACCATTTTAGTACTATCAATAATTATAAACCCATCAGATTAAGTCTGTGAGTACAATTATTACTGAGAAACTCGCTCACCATTTGTTTGAGGATTATTCAGAAATTCTATTAATCTTGAGTATTTGGGGCCTGAAACTCCTCTTGAAGATTTTCTTTTCTGCTTTTAGATCATTGAGGTAGAAGTTAAAAGACTCAAAAGTAGAATTCTCAAAGTTCTTACAACTTGATGACAGATTCAAGAGAGCCTAAGAAAGAAAGCATTGGAAAAGGTGACAATGGAATTAAGGAACTTATGGTCAGCAAAGTCATTTCTAAAGGCAATTGATTCTAAAAGAAAAAATGAAGTGCACATGAATAAAATCCTATTTTTATCCTTAAAGACATAGGTAAAAGATCTCTTTGATAGTCTTCCTGCACCAAGAAAACATGCCGGCAAAAAGAATTGCAGTGATTGGAGCTGGAGTCAGTGGAATAGCTGCCATTAAGATCTGTCTGGAGGAAGGCCTGGAACCCACTTGCTTTGAAGGAAGTCATGATATTGGAGGACTCTGGAGATATGAAGTAAGTCTGAATTTTCTGCCAATCTTGATGTCTAGTGGGAGTTATAATGTGAATCAGAGCAGAAAATATCCACAGCAAATACATCGAGAATTCTCAATGGTATTTAAATGATTGATAAAGTTAGCCCAAATTCTTCATCAACTAGAACACAGCAGCCAAACAATTCTAGGACCCTAGACAGTTAAAAGGGAACTTGGACATTATCTAGTACCCATCATTTTACAGATGAGGAATTTAAGACTTGATTACTAAAGTGGCAGAATTGGGAATTGAGCCCAGATCTAATGGTGCTAAATCTAGCATCCTTTCTGGGATGCTACTAAACCTTTATTTCTAGATTATAAAATTAAAGAAAGGAATTCTTTATGCATTTTTTCTATTTTAAAAATTCTTCTAACACTAAACTTCTCCCTGTCTATATTCTAGTAAGTCTTGAGAATGCAAACATCCATTTGAAGGAATTATAATCTAGCTAATGAAGCAATTCATACACATATGCAATATAAATGTAAATACATCATGAAGTCAGTGTGACAGTGGAAAAAAGGAGAGTCTTGGAATCAGAAGATGTAGATTCAAGTTCTTCCACTGATGTTCTAGATGTATGACCAAGAGCAAGTGACAATCTCTCAGTGCCTCCAGGCAACTTATTAAAAATTAATAATAACAGATAAGTTGCTGATCTCCATTGGCTAAAGGAGTTTCCATATCAATATTTCTAAACACTAATAAAATCATAAGTCTAGATGAAAAAGAAAAAATATGCTTATAAGTCATAATGAATAGTATACACAATGTGTGCTAAGATAATTTGGAAGTGGGAAGTGTTCAACTCACCACAGGCTATGGCAGCAAAGAAAGACTTCATTGAAGATAAAGATTTGGGTTGAGACTAGAAGAATAGGGGTGGATGAAATAGAAATGGTTAGGGAGCCACTCCAGATGGGACAAGTAAGAACAAAGATTCAGATTCAGAAATCCTATGTGGGTGCTATGTGGCAAAAACAATGAACTGATCTACATCAGAGAAGTTCAGAGTTGAAAGGGACCTCTGAAGCTCTCTTGTCCAAAACACACCTTGTCGGAGAGTCTCTTTGACATTTGTTTAAAAGTGATCTTCCAGCCTGTTTTGAGAACATCTAGTAAAGAGAATCTACTGTATCTTGATGGACCCTATTTTATTTTTGAATAGTTCAAATTATATGAATTATTTTTACCCCATCTGTTCTAGATTACAGAGTCCTTGTTGGAGAGTAAAATAGGAGTAGGTTAGAATGACAGTCATCAATAAATTTTTAAAGAATATTTACTGCGCCCTTTCTCTAGGACTATAGAGTACCTTTGCAAAAAATTTACTAAAGCAATCCTTGAATTCATTAACTATTGCATCCCTACCATGTGAAACAGATTCATAACCCTGACCCAAAAGAAAAGTGGAATCCCCCATCTTTCTTCTAGAAAGAAAGATTCAATATGGAACTGTGCCAGGGAAATCAAAGATGCTCGTTAAAACAACCTCTTTGCATTTAACAGTCATACTCTAGCAGATTCATAGCTATTATGATTTTGTCAGAATTAGGAGCTCATGATGAGGAAGTTCATTCTACCAATACCAATCTACAACTTCAATTTATGGTCTTAGAGAGATGTTCAGACTATTGTGAAGTTAAATGGTATGAATAATGAGAATCATACAGCCAATGGTTTTACTGATTCCAATGCTAGGTTTCTATCCACTAGGTCCACCCAGATTTTCCTCAATGGCATTAATCCCTAGGACACATTTCTAATTATGGAAAAATGAGCCAAAACCTCAAATAAGTTAAGTGGATTAATAACATATTATTCAATTGTTTTTCCTAAGGCTTCTACTCTTCTAGTAATAAATCTGTAAGTCTTACATTTTGTCAAATCTGTAACATTCTTCATTAGGCATATTTCACATTTTCTTGAATCATACTATGAAATCCTTCATTATCTGTAGGAAAACTGTGAACCTGGAAAGGCCTACAGTGTCTACAAGTCAGCAACCTGCAACACTTCTAAGGAGATGACAGCTTTTAGTGATTATCCTTTTCCTGATTATTACCCCAATTACTTGCATAATTCTAAACTTATGAAGTATCTCCGGATGTATGTCAAACACTTTGATCTTCTGAAGTATATCCACTTCTTGGTAAGTAAGGAAAGAATAAGACTATTTTATGCAGATTGTTTATGGAGAAAGACCATGCAATTGAGAGAAAAGAGCTACCCTGACACAGTTCATCCTTGAAAAGCAAATGAGTTTCTACAAAGGGTTATACCTGACACTCTCATTAGCATTGCATAAAGCCTGCAAGTAGTTTTTGTCTACCTTTCTTTGGGGAAAAAATAAAGTCATATAGCTAGAATTTTAGATGGAAAGACTTTGAGTTCAAACTAATTGTTCTTTTAATGTGGGATCATTGAAATCATGGGTTAACATTAAACCAAACTTTTTTTTTGCTCAGGGAAACTTGTTTCCAGTAGAGAGTACGATTGTGATGTATAGTTGGAAAATCTTGAATCCCTAAAACTACATAACCAAACTTCCTTTCTGTATTACCCACAATTCCTTTTCCTTTCTGTTTATGTTCATCTTTTGTGTGATTGTATATAAATTTTGGGTAATGCCCCTCAAGCTCTCTCTTCCACATGAATTGAGTGGGCAACATTCTCTGTGTTCTCTAGCTCTCTAGTTAAATATTAATAAGTCTCTATAAATATTATACTTTGGAGATGTGGAATATAAATTTTTAAATCTACAATAGGAATCTCTTGTGGGCAATGAAGCTTTTTTTAGATACAAGAACTGTGATCTACTAAATTGAGACAAAATTCTGCAAAAATATGGAAACTGAAAGAGATGGGTAAAGTGACCTTTGTTTGTCCATTTGTTCCCAGTCAAAGGTGTGTAGTGTGAAGAAGTCCTCGGATTTCTCTTCCACTGGACAGTGGGATGTTGTGGTAGAGGCTGATGGAAAGCAGGAATTCTATGTCTTTGATGCAGTCATGGTTTGCAGTGGCTATTATACTGATCCCTGTTTTCCATTAGAGAACTTTCCAGGTAAGAAACATGGAAAGACTAGGAAGAGTTGTCATATTTCAAGAGAAGTCTATTATGTTATCAAAAGAATAACCATAAAATTAGAGGAGTTTTTCTTGTTAATTATTTTACAGTGATGGGCAAACTTTTTAAAGAGGGAGACAAAGGAAAGGAAATGTTCATCTTCAGTCTGTTTCTAAGGCAACTCTTTCGAAGTTTCATTGTATTGTATCCTACTCATTGTATTTGTCAGATTAGGAATGATGTCTCGAGGCAGGATAGAACATTTCAGGGGGCTGCATCTGGCCCATGGGCCATAGTTTGCACATCACTGATTTAAAATAATGAAATAAAATAAATTGCCTTATAAAAATATTTGTTTTAAGAATTTTCTCTAGTTAAAATAATCTAGAGTTGTATATTGATTTATGATCATGTAAATATTTTCTTATAATGCTGTTACCTTATATCTCATACTCTCTTGTAGTGTTATTGTTCATGAAAACATTATTCCTCAACCACTCTAAAGTCATCATATGATCCAGAAGTGATTGACAAGTATTTGAGGCCTCCTTGCTTATCTCTGAAGCTAGAGATTATTTTAAAAAAACACTGGTTTTTAGAACCAATAACTGATTCCAAAACCTGCATTCTGTCAACTATGCCACCTAATTGCATATTGAGTGGGTCCTCTGTGGTGATCTTGTGGAAAGACATGGCAAAAGAAGGTCTGGATGGGCAGAATTGGATGAGTTGTGATCATAAAAGAGAATAGTCACACTGATGAGATTATAGATCCATTTAAATAAGTTTCTGAAGAGCATAGATCCCCAGCTTCTCTCTCACCCCACTCTTGGTTTTTAAGGAGAGAGATAATTGAAAAGGAAAATGTGAATAAGCTCCCAATATGCCTACTAGACTTACTACCTTTGGAGGAACAATACTTCTAAACCTCCTCCATAGGATTCTGGGAGTCAATCTTCCTCTACGATATTATTACTTAGAAATGCCATACCTAGAGATGCAATTCTCATCTCTTTATTGTTTAAAAAGATCAGAATTGGATTTTCTATGTATTGTTGAATTATCACTACTTTTGCCATCAAGTTGATGTTTCATCCTCTAGTATTCTCCTGTGGTTCATCGTTATCCAGAGTTCCAGGAAAAGTCATTATCAAGTTCATTAGTACATTAGAATGGTCTTCCTCCCTCCAACATCACTTTATACTAAGAAAATGAACTCCAAAGGCAACTGAAGCACAGCACAGCAATCCATTCATCAAATGTCTTCTTTGGCATTCTAATGGCAATCACTGATACTAAAAACTTCATGTTGAGATTTTTTGTGTTAAATAATATATGGGTTGAAAAGAAGAGGAAAGTTTTAAAAGATTTTTAAAAGGAATATTCATATTTCTTTTGGTTGGATTTTGTCTTTATCATTTAGTTTTATCATTTTTTATTTTTATATTTATTTTTATAATTTTATATACATTTATGTATATTTATTTATTTATTTAACATTGAGCTCTAACTGTGATAAGCTATTTCTTCAATATATAATGTACTATGATAAGCACTGGGAAGACATAAGCAAAAAATAGTGAGCTATCCTTTGCCCTAAAAGAAATTACATCCTAATAGGGAGAGATAGGACATATAGGACAGTACTAAGTAGGAGAAGGATTTGGGGAAGTTACTGAGTCTGGAAGTTACTGAGATGGTGAGTTAATCCACAGAACAGTCAGTTTTCTATGGAGTGAGAACTGGCCCATCCTTTCTGGGAGCAATGACATTATTGATTTGATTATCGAGCCCAGAGTAAGAGTAAAGCTAGATATATGTATATTGGGAGTTGTGGAGGGGGCCACTGTTGCAGTCTTAGTTCAGATATCAAAGTGGCCTGGGTGGGTAGCTAGATGGAATATAAAGTAGGGTCTAGCCTCAAGCCAGCTAGAAATGCCATAGTTGGTAAATTTGTACTTTGTCATCAATCAAGACAGTTCAGTCCCAGGGCAGGACTCCCAAAGTCAAAGGGATCAACCTGGTTTCTGGAAATCTGACCCAAAGATAGTTACTGCTCCAAGTGAGACAATAACTACCAGACAGGCTTGAATGAACATCTGTTTAGAATATAAGCTCCGTGGACATAAAATTGCATGGATAATTGAAGACTAACAAAGAAATCCTTTTTTAACTTTTACTTTAGAAATACATTCTGGAAAACACATAGAAACAACTAGGTGACCCAGCAAAATAATGTTGTACTTGGAGTCAGGGAGTGCTGATCCTGGGCTAGTAACTTAATTTCTTTGTGAATCCATTTCTTCATCTGTAAAATGATGCCATGATCATACATTTCCAGGGTTGTGTGAAGAGAAAATGAAATATCATTGATAAAACAATTTGCAAGCCTTAACACCACTATCTAAATTCTAGTTATTAAGAGAAAAGAAGAGAAAACACACTAAGGAATTACCAACGATAAAAACCCTTCCAATTCCACTGTTGAGGCAAAGTGCTAAGCAACTTTGTGCTCTTTCCTCACAGGTATCACAAGGTTCAAAGGCCTTTACTTTCATAGTTGGGAATATAGAAGTCCAGAGAAATTTTTAGGAAAGAAAATCCTTGTGGTTGGCATTGGAAATTCTGGAGCAGATGTGGCAAGTGAGCTCAGTCATGTGGCTAAACAGGTTTGTCTTTATAAAATTATTTTAGGTTTCAGAACAACTCATTCATCACCATCCCTGATATGCAAAATAGTAAATTTCTATCCATTACTAAGTAATGAATGTTACCTAACTTTGGGCTGATAAATAAACATTCTCAACTATTTCACCTGTTTCCTCAGGTAAGATTTGTTCAACAAGATTCCCAAAAGCCCAAAGAATATTAACCATTTCTAGAATTTTTCTTCCCTATTTTATTTGGAGAAGAGAAATACAATAACAGTGATATGATGAGTAAGGTTTTTTTTAGATTTAACCTATGTGAATTCAACTTTATGTAGTTGGAGGAAGAGAAGGAGAGCCAGAGACAAACATGTATAGACATATACAAGAAGACAGGGAGAAAAAAATAGAGAGGAAGAAAAAATAGAAAGAAAAAATAGAAAGAAAGAATAAAAATTTAAATAATGTACTGTAATCCTGAGATAGATGAAAGATTTGAATCTGCCTCTCCACTCCTCTTCCCCTCAGATCCCACTGTTCACCCCTAAATTCAGTCCCAGGAACGCTGGAGGGCAGATGAAGGAGGAGATGAAAGGAGGTTGGGAAAGGGAAGAGCAAAGTGCCTCGTGTTCATCCCTATCACTCAAATCCAACTACACAGTTCTTAGAAATAATCCTTCTCCTAAAGTTACAGATATAATATGACAATTTCCATAACCTACTATATTTATTGACTAACTAAAAGAACTGAGAATATACCATTTTTATTATGATCACTTTTGCCTTCCTTCCTGACTTTTTGTGTAACAGCTAACTATATCTTGACAGTCAGGAAACAACTGGTTACCAAATATGTACAGTCTCCCTACTGACTAACTAGAGGGAGGAAAATGTTTTAAAAACACTAAATTAGAAGCATAAAAGATGAGAAGGCATTGTTTGTAATTATAACAGCTCTAACATGACCTATTTGAACCAGTCATTAAAGAATAAGCATTTATTAAGTACCTACTATATACTAAACAGTTTGTTTCATAGTCTCAATATTATTAATGTTGAAAAAAAACTTAAAAACACACAAAGGAAAAGACATTGATTCAGATTGTCAACAGTTCCCATGGAAATTCAACAGCATAATGCAATAGCCACAATGAGTAAGACAAAAGAATTCAGACTATCTCAGTCAATAAACATGATATCCTTGCCAGACAGAGAAGCATACACACATTCATGGCCACACTTGTGGTAGAAAAAAAATACTAGAGTGAAATTGAAGATCTCTCAGTTGGGGAATGGCAAGGGCATCAATAGCCTAAAATGAATTTATTTACAAAATGTTGGGGAGGAGTATTATAGACGATAACAAGCTACATTGAATTACAAAACATTTTTAAAATGGGATAGAACAAACGGAGTTTGAAGAAAGCTAGGCATGGCATACAATTAAGCCAAGTCATCTCAAGAAAATGTGTAGAGAAACTAGGAAGAGAAAAACAAATAGAGTGAAATTGAACCACTTAGACAATATTTCTATAACCATCTACCCTGATCCTCATTATGTAAGAGCAGAACTAGCACATTTGGATTCAGAGAGGCTTTCCCATTTTCTATTGTAGACGATATCTCCTCAAGCTCACAAATGTAGGAACTTGTTATTTCTGTTGATTATTAAAAAATCATTAAACTCAGTAAAAAGACAAAATAACTTTAAAATATTTCTTTCAACAAGATCTCCCCAAAAAATGTAAATTTATATGATTCCTTGATAGATATAAGAACAGTTTGTACTGTTCTAATTAACTTCTAATCAAATTATCAACATTATTTATTTTTTACCTTTTTTAATTTAGAATATTTTTCCATGGTTATATGATCCATGATCCCCCCTTCCCTGCTCTTTCACACCCCCTCTCAAATCTGAAAAGCAGTTCTATTGGGTTATATATGTATCATTGTTCAAAATCTATTTCCTTGTTTATTCATATCTGCAGTAGAGCCATCTTTTAACATCAAAACCCCAGTCATATCCCTATCACATTACATGATTGATCATATATTTTTTCTGATGCATTTCCATTTCCACAGTTCTTTCTCTGGATGTGGATAGTGTTCTTTCTCATAAGTCCCTCAGAATTGTCCTGGATCATTGCATTGTTCCTAGTAGAAAGTCCATTGGATTGTGCCACAGTATCCATCTCTGTGTATAAGCTTCTCTTGGTTCTGCTCCTTTCACTCTGCATCAATTCCTGGAGATTGTTCCAGTTCACATGGAATTCTTCCAATTCTTTATCCCTTTCAACACAATAATATTTCATCACCAACATATACCAAAATCTCTCTCTTCTAGGTTTTCCTTAGTACAAGGAGAGGTGCCTGGGTATGGAACCGTGTTTGGGATAATGGAAATCCCATGGACACTGTACTCTTCACTCGTTTTAATAGTGTCATGAATCGAATACTAACAACTTCCATGATCAACAAGTGGGCAGAGAATAAATTGAACTCAAGGTTTAACCATGAAGTTTATGGTCTACAGCCTGAGCACAGGTGGGGTTGAAAAGTTCTTTTGTTTTGTTAAAGTTTCCTTTGGGTTTCTAGAGTCAGCAAGTCCATTAACATACTGAGAAGTGGACTAAAGCTAAATAATCTACCAACTTCAAGGAATAAGGACATTTTACTAATTTTACAAACAGGTTTTAATTAATTATAGTGTGGGGGTACACACTATACGGTCTTCCCTCATGTATCCCCAGGCCATCATACTCCATTGCTACCAATGAAAAAGAAATCAATTTCTTAGATGATGACTCCTAGGGGCAGCTAGTGGATAGAGTGCCAGACCTAGAGTTGAGAGGACCTGGGTTCAAATCTGGCCTCAGACATTCCTGGCTATGTGGCCCGGGATAAGTTACTTAACTTCAATTGCCTATCTCTTACCACTCTTTAGTTTAACTGATACTAAGACAAAAAAATATATGGCTCCTATAGTTATGTCACATGTGTTCTCTCCATGCTATTAAATAACTTAGAAGTCTGTTTAGGAGAAATAAAAAACTATTACTTTACATTTAGGAAAGTTGCTTCTCAGGGAAAAAAAATGATAGGCTAAAAATAGTTAATTAATTAAAGAAACACCCAACCTCAAAATTAGAAGGAAGATATATCTGTTATCAAGTGAGACTGAAATCTATTGATAGATAAAATAAATACACAAGTATCTAGTGACTTTTACTTGAACCAGAATGTCCTCAAAAACACAACCAGGTAAATAGTTTCTAAAGAACACTAGTGAGGGAGAAACCAGTAATTCCCAAATTAAAGCATTCCATTTTGTATTGCCATAATTATTAAGAAGTTTTCCTTTTTTACCTAACCTAAATCTGTCACTATAACTTCCAACCATTGGTTCCATTTTTTCTCTTTGGGGCTGAATTTTTGGCTTTTCTAATTTTAAAAAATGAAAGACTTGTTAAATCCATAAATGCTATATTCATAATGGAAACTATAATTCAGTTAGGTCCTGATTAGTACAAATGAAGAATTCCCCTGAAGTGGTCACATTATTTGAATTCCCACTACATATTTCTATTGGCCTGGAACCAATGACCATATTTTAAATAATTATAATAGCAAATAGTATGAATTTGAATACATGTGATCATTTGCGAGGTCAGGGGGCAATATTGGCACTAATTGAGACCTAGCTATAAAATAACAGGAAACATTTAATAAAATATTTTTGACCTTCAACTATGGAGGTCAAAACTTAACCAGACCTAACTCTTATTTTTCCATTTAGATTACCACAAAGCAACTGGCTAATAGCAACCTTCTGGTATCAGTAGTTAAGGCATTAGGGTTCCCAATTTAACAAGTGAGGAAACTGAGTTTCACTAAGGTTAAAGGACTTACCCATGAGTATATGGCTAGTAAATTACAGAGCCAGGAAATGGATCTTGCCTTTCTGACTCAAGAACCAGTGCCCTTTCCACTATACCATGATGGCTACGTATTACCTTAGCCTTTCATTTTGATGAACAACCATAAGCTTCTAAAAAACTGACTTTAGTGTTCCAGTCACTAATAATCACAGAATAATGATCAGGATAAAGTCAGTAGGACAGTAGGATTAAATAAGGGCCAACAATGTGCCAGGCATCTTGCTAAGCAAGCGAGAGCTAGTGGCATCAGGAAGATATGAGTTCAGATTTGGCCTTGGATTGTTGCCAACTCTGTGACTTTAGACAAATTATTTAATCTTTATTTGCCTCAGTTCCCTTAACTATAAAATGGTATGATAATAGCACTTACTTCCTAAGGTTGTTTGGAGAAAAAAAATAATATCTATCAAGTACTTAGCACAGCATCTGGCATATATTAGTGAGAAAAATTATTTTTAATTTTTTGTAAAAAAATAATTTGATTTCTACCATTAATTTTTGTCAAAACCTTCCCCCCATCCTTCATCCTGACAGTCCTGGGAATGTCCTTGCACTCTTGCCCCAAAGCGTCTTCTCAAATTGGGATTTTTAAGATTGAGAATATGAGTTCTACTGTTTCCTATAAATAGAACTGGCTTCAACCAAATATGTCCAGCGGTGACATGTGCATTTCCTTGGACTCTTCTATTAGACTGAACTATGGAGGTCAAAACTTAACCAGACCTAACTCTATTTTTCCATTTAGGTCACCAGGATTATTGGAATCTTGTGACCAAGCATGCAACTACCTCTATCACCATTAGGGGATCAGGGAGGGTTTGGAAAATATCAGCCCCTCCTCCTCATTAGATATCCACTAATTAGATATGTATTGAACTACCTTGGGGAGGGCTGAATAATGAATTTTCAAAACTATATTTCAATGATTCAAGGCTATGAATGAATTCTCTATCTCTGGTAACTAAGAGAAACCTTAAGCCAGTAATTTATTGATCACCTGCTGGTTAATTAATAAATTGATTTTTCATATCCAGAACCCTGTGTTTCAGAACTTTCATCTGTTAAAGCAGATGCTATGTAAATGCCAGCCATTAGTATTATTATTGTTATTAAACCATCATTCATTCCATAAAGTAGCAAGAAATAATCAGTCTGTCACATTGAAAACTTAATGATAGAGCTTGAGTCTATGCAAAATAAAATGTGAAAAGTTCCTTTTTCAATAATACAAAGGCAAAAAAAAGTTCCTGCTCTCAAGGGCTTCACAGTCTAAAGGGGGAAACAAATTATAAATAACTATGTACAAACGGCATAAATACAGGATAAATTGGAGATAATCAAAAGAGGGAAGGCACTAATATCTGGATCTGGAAAGGTTTCTGATTTTGCCTGGTATTTGAAGGCGATTTGAAGGAAACCAGAGAGAATAAGAGATGGCAATGAGGAGGGAGAGAATTCCAGGCATGAAGGACAAGCAGTGAATGAAAATGTCTGGAACTGGGAAAAGTATCTTATTCAAGGAAGAGCAAGGAAGTCATTCTTATTGGATCTTAGAGGATATAGAAGTGTACCCTGGGAAGGATGGGGAATAAAGTAAAAGACTGGGAAGACAAGAGGAGCCCAGATGATGACGGGCTTTAAATGTGGAAGGATTTTATATTTGACCTTGGCATTGCTGGGATGTGACATGATCAGACTTGTACTTCAAGAAAATGTTTGACAGCTTAGAAAGGGTGTACTTGAGAAGGGAAAAACTTGAGGCTAGAAGACCAATCAGCAGGCTATTAAAAATAGTCCAAACATTAATTAATGAGGACCTGAATCGATGTGTTGGCAGTGTCAGAAAGAAGGAGGAAGTTTAGATGAGAGATATTAGAATAGAATCACTAGAACTTTGTAACAGGTCAGATAAAAGGGTTGTGAAAGGGAGATATTGGCTATGATGCTGAGCTTATCAACCTTGATGACTGGGGAGATGATTATTTCCTTTTTAATACTGAGAAAATTAGAAAGAAAGAACGGTTTTTGAGGTGAGGAGGGCAATATAAGTTTATTAAGTTTAACAGTATCTATGAAACATCTGATTTCAGATAGCCAAAAGGCAAGTGGAAATGTGATACTGGAGTTCAGGAAAGAGGTTAAGGCTGGATTTGGATTTTTTTTCTTACTAATATATATAGTATTTTAAGGTCTGCGAAGCACTTTACAAATATTATCTCATTTAATCTCCACAATAATGTCAGGTGGTCTTATTTTCTTCATTTTACAAATTAAGGATAAGGAAGGGTAAGTGCCCAAGTCAGCACAGCTAGAAAATTTCTTTAATTCAGTTCTTCTGAACTCCAAATCCAGCTCTCTATCCATTGCTGCCTTCCTCCAACCAAGCAGATTTGGGAATCATCAGCATGTAGATTATACATACACAATGATGACATCACCAAGCAAAAAAGTACAGAGGGGAGGAAATAAAGTCTTGGAGGACATCCACAGTAGGTGATTATAACCTGGATGAAGATGCAGCAAAAACTGAGAAGGAATAGTCAGATAAGCTGAAGGTTTGGCCCAATTTCAAAATTCTTACTGAATTGTTAAAATATAATAAGAATAAATACATATTCTTATTTTTTTAACTTACCTGCTCTCTTAGAATCAATACTGCATATTGGTTCCAAGGCAGAAGAATGATAAAGAAGAGGCAATGGGTGTGAAGTGACTTGCCCAGAGTTCCATATTTTAGAAATGTTTGATGTCATATTTGAACTCAGGACCTCCCCATCTCTGGGTCTGGCTCTCAATCCACTGAGCTGCCTTGCTGAGCACAGAATATATTCTTCTTGATTCCCACTAGATACTATCACTATCATTTTTTTCATGTATATATAGATATTTTTATAGAGGTAGCAAATAGCCATGAGACACTACGTATAACTTTGTACTATATAGTTGAAACCTAAGAAATATATCCTTTATATGTGCTATAAGCTGAGGAAATGAATTGACTAATCAGTATAGAGTATCACATGTATGTTATTCTAAGTGCAGATCTGTCTCCATTCTCTATGTAAAGGATGAAAATTGCTAAATAGTACGTAACAAATTACATATTTTTCTATGAAATTTGATTTCCTTCTTTCCTCCATAGGTTTCTGAGTCACCAGGCTACCCTAAGTGATGATCTTCCCCACCACATCATTTCTGGAAGGCTACGAGTAAAACCAAATGTAAAGGAATTCACTGAAACTGCTGCCATCTTTGAGGATGGTACTCAAGAGCAGGTTGATGTTGTTATCTTTGCCACTGGATACACTTTCAATTTCCCTTTCTTAGAAGGCAACTCAGAAGTTCTTGATAGCCAGTGTACCATGTTTAAATTTGTATTTCCTCCTCAACTTGAGAAGCCAACACTAGCTTTCATTGGCATCCTCCAACCAATGGGAGCTACCATACCTGTATCAGAACTCCAGAGCAGATGGGCTACACGAATATTCAAGGGTATGTAAAAGGGTTAGTTTTTACATGTAGAGCCAAATATGTGATGTCTTATGAGGGGAAGATAACCATGCCCCAAATGTCTTTGATATCAGTATATCAAATTGCCTCAAATATACCATTAGAGAAATTATTCTGAGGACTTTCATTCTTCAAGATCTCTTAATTAAAAGGGAATATTCCTTGAAAAGATAACATTATCAGGTGACTCGATAGTGGCACTGCATATCTCTTGGAGACAAAGTGGACATTGGAATATTCCTCAAATTGTCCCAAGGACAATGAAAAGTTGTTTGTTTTGGGGTTTTGAAATAGGTTGATAGGTAATTGTTCAGGTTGGGGGGAAAAAAGACTGTTCTTTTCAAAGTGAAGCCAATGGTAAGACTGATAATATCACAGGATCCCTTAAAAGAAGACTACATGTTATAATGTGAACCAATGCTCTTAAAGTTCCAGCAGGGGAAAGGACTCTCAGAAATAAAAGAAAATACTAGAGTGAGTATTTTACATTCTACAGATGTATTATCAAAATAATGAAAAGACCTTTAAGAGCCAGAGAGCTAATCTCTTGTCCCAATGTGAGCTCTTGGCAGGGCAAACTTCATTTTCATTTTCTGTAGTTCCAAAGTCACTTCCAGTTCAAAGATGCATTGTTCCAAGAAACAATCCCATTGATTTGACAGATGTTATAAAGAGAGTAGCTTCTCTTCCTGCCCTGACAACTAGGAAACATCAAGCCTATCCTTCATCAAGATCTCTCATATTCGGATTTTGCCTGTGAATTTTAGGGAAACCTCCCGTGGACCCAATAATCTCTTTCTAAGAATCATTCTTTCCATTCAGTTTTCTTCTTCAAACAGTCCTGCTCAAAGTCTGGATTATCTTTCCTAGGACTGAACAAATTACCTCCAGTGAGTGATATGATGGCTACAATCAAAAAGATGAGAGACAAAATAGGAAAACAGTAAGAAATGTGGCTGTTGGTGAAGGTTAATTTAACTTGTTTAGAGTGAACTATTAGCCCATTAGGTATCATTTATATTTTTTCTCACTATGGAATCTAGGTCTAGATAACAATGCCTTGCTCTTCAGAGCTCTTTAATATATGTTTGGCTAATTGAATTGAATTGATTTTGACCTTACTTTCAGCATTATCAGCAGTCATTTTCTACTGAACATACTGAAGGTTTCTGGTTTCTGAATACTCTATCATAAACTTGGGATGTTATTAGTTGCCCTTGTAAAAGACAAGACTACTTGTCCATCCCCTGGGCAGGCTGTCTTCTTATAAATAAGGTCTTTCAGGGAAGCAATAAAATGACATGGTAGGTCTATACCAGTGGTTCCCAAACTTTTTTGGCCTACCACCCCCTTTCCAGAAAAAAATATTACTTAGCCCCCTGGAAATTATTTTTTTAATTTTAATAGCAATTAATAGGAAAGATAAATGCACCTGTGGCCATCACCACTCTCCTGGATCGCTATAGCACCCACAAGAGGGCAGTAGCACCCACTTTGGGAATCACTGGTCTATACCATTCATTCATCCTGTGAAGAATAAAAGAACCAGAGAATTGATTTAAAATATTTTAGGATCTATAAAAAGGTTTGGAGAGAGATCAAAAGAACTTTGGGTTCAATCTCAATGAGAAACAATTCTCAAACATCAGAATAAGGAACAGATTCAGAATTCTATTAAATGAGATAGGTCATATTTAGAGTCTTTTATCTATTCTCAAAGAAGTTGGCCAACCAAGAACTTTAGCCTAAAGGAGAGATTTAAGTAATAAAGATGAAGATAATAATTGTGATATTAATGATGATAATAATAATAAAAACTAGCACTCTTTTAGAGCTTTAAGGTTTACTAAACACTTTTCAAATATCTCATGTTAATGTTAACAATAATCCCAAGAGATAAGTGCTTTAATTATCCCCATTTTACAGATGAAAAAATGAGAGAGTTGTTAAGTTACTTGCCCAAGATCACATAATTATTAACTGGTCTGAGTCCAGGTTTTAGACCAGGACTTCCACTCCATCCATTGAACCTTACTGCCAATTGTTTACTTCTTCAATCTTTGTTATTTCAATGCATTGACAGAAGCATGATCTCATCAAACTTATCATCTCCTCCAATAATGGAGATCACAAGTCATCTGTGTGACTACTGTATGATACTTGTCAATATCCTCCTGTAAATCCACCATGGGTGGCATGATGTGGTAGCCATGGTGGTATGGGTAGCACCCATTTGGACAGTGAACTGGGGACATGCCTTCCTCTAAATCTTTTGACATTACATGGAACAAATGCAGTATCAAACAAATTACATGCATATATAGAGCTGAATACAATAAGGAAATCTGTTTATGTCATCTATGAAATTAATTTTTGTTGGTAATATTTCAATCATTAAGCTTAGCACCTAAATAAATGTCAGGGCAACTTTATGTCATGACCACCAAATGCAAGACACAATGAAACTTCCTATAGAATAAAAGTAAAAATACAAAAAATAAGTGTTAAAAATAATCTGCCTACACCTGCTGTAACTTTCCCCTAGCTCTAGCAAAGATCCAAGGGAGGAAATGGACATTGTGACAAACACAAAGGACTATTCATTCTAAACTTAAGGAAGTTATCTTCACATCATGCAGCTTAGATATGATGACCCTTGATAATCCTCTGATAACCCTTGTTTATATTACTTCTTCTTTGAGACCTTCCCAAATAAGCAAAGTTAACAATGCATTGAGAAATTGTCTTTGGAAAGAACCATGGAGTAAAGATAAAAAGCAGATTCTGACTTAGATTCTCTCTTCTTTCCCTTTTGACTTTAGATTTCTGAAAAGCCCACGTGATACACGGCGAGTGCCTTTTGTTGATTATATGGATGAAATTGCCTCAGAAATAAAAGTGAAACCCAATCTCCTCTCCCTTTTTCTCTGGGATCCCAAGCTGGCCTTTGAAGTTTTCTTTGGTCCCTGCACTCCATACCAGTACCGACTACAGGGACCAGGGAAATGGAATGGGGCTAGGAAAGCCATCCTGACTCAAAGAGAACGCATCATCAAACCCTTGAGAACTCGAGTGCTCAGCAATAACAAACCTTCATTCTATCTATCTTTTTGGTTTATAGGAATCTGTGTTAGTATTCTCTTTTTTCTTGCTTTTATAATTAAGGTATAATTGTTTCATCACCTAGACCAGGGAATCTTAACAATTTTTGTGTCATTGCTCCCTCTGGCAATCTATGAACTATTTCTCAGGCTAGTATTGTTAAATACAAAAGATAAAATAAATAGGCTTACAATGGGAAAGGATTATATTGAGATTTTAGTTTCATTTTTTTTTAATTTATGGATCTGAGGATACAAATTCCTGATATAGATCAATAATGCTCTCCATAAATGTTTTGCTTTTCCTGGCTAAGCATTCCCAGTTCCTTTAGCCAACTCTCCTGTGGCATAAAATTAATCATAAGACATATCATCATCTGGTTCTGTTCTTTCTAAATTATGCCACCAAGAATTTATGGTAATACTTCAATTATAATCTAACCAACTCAAAGTATGATGAAATTCTAAATCCCCTTGCTCTGGATATTGGCCATTCCTTAATGAAGCCTAAAATAGCATTTAATTTTTTGGAGGGTATCCATTTTTCTATTATACTATAAGAAATGGCAAATATTGGGAATGGAGAAATGGAAATTATAAGAAGAGATGATTAGTTAAGAAAGCAGTAAAACAATACATATGACTACATTAATATAGTTGAAAACTTTCCCATTCTTCATATGAACTCAGATTAGATGTGATGATCAACTTGGTTCCCAAGGATGGATGATATAATATACCTCCTTCCTCATACATGAAAGAGAGGCAAAAAAAAGATTAGTAACACAGAATGCCAAATATGCTGATAGACAATGATCATTGTGATGGATGGTTTCACTCATTTTTTTTTGTTTTTGTAATGGAGGGTACTATAGGGATATGTCATAAAATCAGTAAGATGTAAACAGGAAAAAGGCATCAATAAAACCAAAGTACATCATTTCCAAGATCTATCTATCTAAGAATCTTATAAAAAAAGAGATGATGAGGTTAATTTGGCATAATCTATTCTTATTCAAGCTATATTGACTTTCTGTGATCACTGCTTCCTGTTTAAAATCATAGGCTCATTCGCAGATTGAGCTATGGAGAGAACTAGGGCCAGGAGAAACATCTCATTGAGTTTGTTTAGTGCAACCTCTTTATTTTCAGTTGAGTCACAGAGAAACTAAGAAAAGCTAATAGAACTAATTGCACAAAAGTCATGTAGAAAGCAGTATTACATTCCATTAATAGCTGGGGAATATTATTACATAAGCTATAAAGCTTAAAATGTTTGAATCCCAAATGTGGTCTTATATATTCTTTCCCCACAAAAAAATCTGACAGTAAAAACACTTCATTGTTTCCATTTCCTTAACATTCATTCACTCCTCCACTCTGTAATTTAGCTTCTATCTCCTATACTCTGCTGTCATAACAGAATCCTAGAGTTCAAAGAGACCCATTCAGAAGAGGCTATCCAGTCTTTCCTGGAAGACTGTGAAATCTACTTCATTCTGATGCAACCAATTCTCCTTTTTATTATCTCTTACTGTTAGCAGTTTTCCCTTACCTCAATCTTAAATGGATCCTTCTGAAATCTCTACCTACTGCAACTAGTTCTGACATCTAGAGGCAAACATAACAAGTTTAATCCTTTAATATGAAAGTCCCTCAAATACTGGAAAGCAACAATCAAATCCCCATTATGGTTTCTCTTCTCTGTGCCAAAAAGCTTCAGTTATTTCAACTGGTCCCAAATGGAATACTTTCAAATATCCTCCATCTTGGATGCCCTCCCTTGATTGTGCTGCAACTTTTCTATAAGTTACCCAAAAGCTGGCACACAGAAATTAACAAAACTCCCTGAATGTGATCTGACTAAGGCCGAATACAATAGGGTTACCACCTCTATTTTCAAATTCTTTTGTCCATTGACAAGTATTTCTTTTCTCTCCTTCCTACCCACCCCCACAGGGAAAAAAGAATAAATAAGGCTTTTGTAGCAAACATGAACGGCCAAACAAAACAAATTCCCATATTGGCCATGTTAAAAAAATGTGTGTCTCATTCTGTATATTGAGTCTATGGCTTCACTTTGTCAGGTCAGGTCAGGTCACTTCTTTGGCTTGTAAGATACATGTCTCTTAATAAATTCTAAATAATAATAATTCTTAATAAATTCTAAAATAGCTTTAGCCTTTTAGACTGTAATGTCAAAAATATCTGCTCTCTCAAGCAGAATGAAAGCAGGTGATGCAGATATGAGCAAGCCCTGCCCCAAATTTACCCACTATTATTTTATGTGTCCTATATACTTATTCAGACACAGGCTACCTAAACACTTTGAGAGCTGGGGCTATTTCTTGTGTATCCTATTTCCATCATTTAAACCAGTGCCTGGCTCATAATAGATGTTGAATAAATGGTTGCTGAATGATTGATGCTGGAGGAAGATCAGTTTGATGGAAGATAGATAGTGGGGAATATGAAAAATAAAATTGGCAAATAGGTTAGGGAGAGACTATGGTTGGTTTTTAATATTAGCTTAAGGAGTTTTTAAACTACAGAGGATAACTGAAAAGTTCGAATCAAGATATATGAAATAGAATGTGCTCCAGGAAGATTACTGTTTCAGTGTCATGTAAAATATTTTAATGCAGAAGAGACTGAAAAGGGAAAGGACCTATTTGTACAAAAGTACTTGTTGCTGTTCTTTTTTGGTGGTAAAGTATTGGAAATTAAAGGGATATCCATCAATTGGGGAATAGCTGAACAAATTGTAGTATGTGGTAGTGATGGAATACTATTGTGCTGTAAGGAATGATAAACAGAATTATTTCAGAAAGAGCCAGGAAAGACCTTCATGGACTGATGCAGAGTGAAATAATCAGAACCAGAAGAACATTGTACAGTAACAGCAATATTGTAGAACAATCAAATGTGATAGATTTTGCTACTAACAGCAACACAATGATCCAGAATAATTTTGAGGGACTTGTGACAAAGAATGTTAACCACCTCCAGAGAAAGAACTGTTGGAATCAGAATGCAAATGAAAGCTTACAATTTTTCAATTATATATTTAGGTTTATGTTTTGGGGTTTGGGTTTTATAAGATTACTCACAAAAATGAATAATATGGAAATACATTTTGCATGATAATACATGTATGACCCAGACTGAATCACCTTCCAGCACTGGGAAGGGGAAAGGAAGGGAGGGAGGGAGAGAAGTTTGATCATATAACTTAGGAAAACTTAAATGGGAATTTGTTATTATGTGTAATTGATCAAAACAATTAAAATTTTTTAAAAAAGAAGACTGTGTTCAAGTACCTGTAACCCCTACTAGCTGAGGGACCGTGGGCAAGTCATCTAACCTCTCAGTGTTTGAGGAAACCCTCTAGGACTATAAGTGGTATCCAACAAGTTCACTATACCAATGAAATCCTATTCCCTCTCCCTATTATTATTCATTAAATAATTAAAGCAATTAAATTTTAAATGTAAAGCAAATTTAAAGCAATTAAACCCATGTTTCTTATTGATCTCTTTCTACTCTCTCTAAATCTCTAAGGTAGATTGTTGTTATTGCTGTTGTAATAGTAGTAATTTTGATTTATTGATAGGTTCCATTCAGAAGATAAAACAGAAATGTAACAGTTCTGCTTTTCCAAGAACAGATTTCCATATTTTTGAGTTGGAAGTTCTTGAATTTTTTTTCCTAATCCAACAGCGACTCAATGTGCTGCTCCCTTAGGCAAATTAGTTCATGGTGTATGTTTCTTTGTCTCTGATGAAGGGCTATTAATACTTCCTGACATCTGAGGGAGATCATACAACATAATTAGTTAATGTTCTTAGACTACTGTACAAATACAGGTCTTGTTACTTTGAAATAGACTCCTTGGCAGAACCAGAGAATATGAAAGCCAAAATCAATGCCCTCCTTCCCCTACCCACAAAGGCTTCCTTGGGGATTGACTTTCCTCAAGAACACTCAAGTCAGGACCAGTAGGCATTAGTCAGGCAATTGCATTCTTTGTTCTCTAAGAATTACTTGAACCACTGGGGCATGTATTTCATTACCTGCCTACATGTCTAGGATGAATGATGACATTTTTATGCTACTACGACACTGCATATATCACAAAGGGTCCCAAGGAGCATCTTGGCAAAAAACAGAGACATCCTCAAGAAACAGTATAGCTGGTAACCAAGCTTTACCCTTATAGCTCTCAGATGGAGATTGACATGCCCACCAACATTTGTTCTCTATTCTATGGTTTGTATTGAAGTGGAATGTGGTACCTTAACCCAGCCTAGAATTTGATGGTTTTTCTCTTCTGCCATACCTAAAAGCTATTATGAGAACTGCATTCTTTACACATATTCCTAATGAAACAAACTGCAATATATTTTAATGGAGGTCTGATATATGAGCAGACATCATCAGTTTGATAAAATGACTTCTTCCATTTTTCCAAACTTTTTATAGATGGACTCTGTTCTCTGGGAGGTTAGGGTACCCTCTTAAACTTCAGCCCTTCTTTGATGCTACCCTTAGCTTTATTTCTGGGTTTCTGCCAGTTTGAATTCTTCCAAGATGGTATGATGGGCTGTGTACTGGGAACTCTGAGAGTCACCTCCCACTACTGGTTCAATTAACCCTTAAGACAGCTAATAACTAAAATTCTTGCCTCAAACTTGGGTTAGGCTTTTGGGCTCACTCTGTGCTTGATCAGGTTAGGCACTGCTCAAGTTCTAGTCTCAGGTTTAGGTGTAGGCTTTTGGTCTCCCTCTGGGATTGATCTGGACAGACACATTGATTTCCCTTCCATAGGGCTCCACCTTGACTTTTTGACTAGAGGTTCAAGGGATTCAGCTTTGGGTCTACCAACTATCCCAAACTGGGATCTATGTCCTCACCACAAGCCCAGATCAGGACTCCTGGCTTCACTGGACCCACAGAGATCAGTTTGCTTCACCATAGACTGCCCTGGGCTGGATTGGATGTTTGCTTAGAATTTCAAGGAGTGTCCATGGGCTTCGACCTCTATTTGCCCAGGCAGGGTCTCAGGATCTGGATGTTGTCTTGGGCTCAGGTTCAGAACCTGGCACAGCAGATGTGGGGTGGGAGTGTGTGGCTTACTCTTGGCTTGCTCCTCACTCCTTGCTGTAGCCTTCTGCTGGCTGTACTCCTCTCTCACCCCAGTACCCCAGATGTTCTGTGCTTTTTTAGGTTTTTCTCTTCTTGAAAGTTGTTTCACTCTATCTCCTTGTTGGTTCTTCCAACTTTGTGGCATTCTTTTAAGATTGCTTGGAAAGGATTCTCATGGTGGTTTTGAGCTTCCCTACTTCTATTCCATCATCTTGACTCTGAAACCAGAGGACAGGATGGCTTCTTCCAAGTGAAAACCTTGGGGATATAGTTTTAGGCAATGGAGGACTGGAACATGTATGGTCATTCTGCATTGATCTATCATGTTGTTGAGAGCAACCTTTTTTTCATTAGCAATATAGCTGGAACTGTCATGTAAAATGGGTTATTTCAGTACCTTCTGGACTTTTGCCACATTAATTTTTAAGATGAAGGACTCCTTCACTAACACTATCAGGAAAAGGGAAAGCCTGAGGGCTGCCTCCTTCTCCACCTCTCTTTACCCTTACCTCTTGCTCTGTTGTTGGTCATGTGATATAAGAAATGGCCCTGTGTCTTTTGCCTTTTTAGTCATTCTTTATAAAAGAATTGGTGTAAGATGTGGAATCTCCAATCTGGTCCAGGAGTACAAGCCATCAGGATCTGAAAGTCCAGGAATACTCACTAAATTTGTCAGTCAGCCCATCAACAACATCCTGAGGAATATTGAGCTAAGAATGTCAGATCAGTAGAAGCTGGTTCTGCTAGTTTTAAATTTTAACTTGGTAGGACAAATGCTATGTAGGAACTGAGCGAAACTGTGAGCATATGGGTGACCAAGACTGGATCTCAAAATAATTAATAAAACAGATTAAAACATGGAAACAGCAATAAGAGAAAATAGCTGTCCTATACTAGGTCACATACCCTGTGGTAGTCATGAAAATTTCCAGTGCTGAAACTCAGAATCCTTACTCTAAACTTTGTGTTCTTTTCTGCATTATACATGGTTATCATACAAAACAGATTTCCATATTGGTCATTGTTTTAAAAGAATGCTCATATAAAACCAAAACCAAAAATAAAAACATAAACAAACTAATATGAAAATAGCATACTTTGGCAACATCCACCTCCAATATTTTTTCCCTCTGGAGGTGGATAGCATTCTTTTGTCATAAGTCCTTCAGAATTGTCCTGGATCATTTGTTAAGAGTATTTCTGAGAGTAGCTAAGTTTTCACATTTGATCATCATATAATAATGCTCTTGCTGTGTACAAAGTTCTCCTGGTTCTGCTTATTTCATCAATTCATGTAGGTCTTTCCAGTTTTTTTTCTGAAATCCTCATCATCAGTCCTTATTCCATAATACCATTACCATCATGTACCACAATTTTTTCAGCCATTCCTCAATTGTTGGACATCCATCAGTTTCCAGTTCTTTGCCACAACAAAAAAGAACTGTCCTAATTATTTTTGTATCAGTAGGTCCTTTTCCTTTCTTATGATCTTGTTGGAATGTAGACTAGTAGAAGTATTACCAGACCAAAGGGTATGCACAGTTTTATAGCCCTGTGGACATAGTTCCAAATTGCCCTTCAGAATGATTGGATCAGTTCACAACTCCACCAGCAAAGCGTTTAGTGTCCCAATTTTGCCACATCCCCTCCAATGTGCATCACTTTCCTTTACTGTCACATTGGCCAATCTGATAGGAGTAAGGTGATATCTAAGAGTCGTTTAAATTTGCATTTCTCTAATCAAACTCCATGCACTTTGACCTCCATATCTTTAGATGAGGATCTAGGTGGCAAGTGTGTTTGGCAGTGTTTGTTACCAGATGTTTGAGACTTAAGTCACAACAGAAATTGTCAAATGTAGCCCAAATTTATATCCTGAAAATCCCAAAGTCCATATACAATGACAGTGGACACCCATGTCCTGTAAGAAGTTCTAAAGTTTAGGGTAAGCAATGTTATGGCGAAAACCAGGGAAGTAGACTTGAATATTAATTAAACATTATCTGTGGTTCCAGAAGGGTGACAGGAATGACAGAAAGAGGGACCAAACAAGGCAGAGAGTCTGAGTTTTAACTGCTAAAGAGGTGACTGTTGAAAGAAATGGCAGTTAGGCCCTAACAGTCACACTGCCCCACCTAGGCAAGGGCCAATGGAACCAGCAGGCAAAAGGCGAAAGTTTATAACAGTTTAATTGAGGGAAACAATAGTAGAGGATGGAAATAAGGGTTACTACACATTCAAACTAAGGGCAAACCACAGGGACAGGGGAGAGACTTATCTACACTAAACTAAGACCTAAGCCAGGCAGGGCCCAGAGAATAACAGGACTGGAGTGGGAATCCTCACTGCAGAGTCCAGAGATGTTTTCAGGATGCCAGGAGCCAACACCTTCAGAACTGATGACCCAAAGTAGCCAGGTAGGGAGTGAAGTCTGCAAGCTGTCCACCAGATCACAGGCCACTTCCCTACACAGTGTTGCCTTGCAGGGTCGATGTCTTCTGCTGTGAACCTTCACCACTCTCCAGGATCCCAGGGAATCAGGGTGCAACTCCACTAGCTCTGAGGTCTCCCAGAATCAGTTACAGCTTGTCCCAACCACCATGGAGTCCTTCTCAGAGAGAGCTCAAGCCACTTCCTGCTTCCCCATTCCATGTGGAATTCTCCAGCCCTTCCTGCTAAGTCTCCTACATAACAACTAAATAATCTTTCCTCACAACAGCAAGAAGTGGTGAACAAAACCCTGGATGCTTCTCTGTCCCATGATTTGACTCTCTGACCCAGAGCATCCTTGAGGCAATAGAGTTTTTCTGTCCTCTCTCTAATCTTAAAAAGATCTGGTCAACATAATTTCTCAGTGTCTTGCAAATTGTGTTGTCTTCTGTGGAAATGTCTAGTTCTCTTCTGTCTTCCAGGGAAAAGAAAAAATGATTCAAAAACACTATCTATTCTTCCTTAAAGTACAGCTATGGGACTAATAGTGGAATTAGATAAAAGTTGTTAGGAATGAACCCATATCTTATACAGGCATTGATTTTGTAATACTGAATTAAAATTTTGCTTTTCTAGAGGATAATAATTACTAGTATAGATATAATGCTTTAACATTTGTAAAGAACTTTGCATCTTATCTCATTTGATACTTACAACAACTGTGAAAGGTGGGGAAAATTATTAACTCCATTTTATAGATATGATAACTGAGATTGAGAAAGTCTAAGTGATATGCCCAGGGTCATCTACTTAGTAAGTGTATGAGGCAGGGTTGGAACTCAAGTCTTCCTAATAATCCATCTACTGTACAACTAGTTCTGGAATGAATTAATAAAAGAAAACTATCTAATAAAAGTGGTGTATTTGAATCTTTTAAAATATATATTTATATATACATATACATAAAATATTTACCTAATTAAATTGAAATAAAATGAATGTTATTTGTGTCTAACAAAAAAATGACACATTATAAAGGAATCCTTTTTTTAAGAGTGAAAATACAAGAAGTAGACTGGGACATCAAGTTAGATTTTTTTAGATTGTACACCACATTGGTTTCAAATCAATGAAATGGTTTAATATATACCAAAGCTAATAAGGATTGGATACTGTGTTGCCATGATCTTTTAAAACCCATATAGCCATATTATCAACATTATATAGTACACTTCTGATTAGATTCAAACATGGAATATGTCCATCTTCATCCTTAGAGAAGGAAATTTCCAATTTGTAATAAATTATATTAATAACAATTTCTTCATTGTATATAGATGGTACATTAGCTAGAGTACTAGGTCTAGAATCAAGAAGACGAGTTCAAATCCAACCTCAGACACTTATTAGCTGGTTGACTTTGGGCAAGTCAACTAACCTTTGTCTGCCTCAATTTCCTCATCTGTAAAATGGGGATCATAATAATAGCACCTAACTCCTAGTATTGTTGTGAAAATCAAATAAGGAAATATTTGTAAATGGCTTAGCACAGTGCCTGATATATAATAAGATTTATGTAAATGCTAGTTTATATTGTTGTTATCATTACTATTCACTTTGCAGTAGCATATTACTATTTAACTTCTTCCATGAAAAGCATCCAGTACAGATGTCATACAGGTCCTTTTATGCCTCCCATCTACAAATTCTAAAATTCATGAGGTCTTTTCATGTCACATGACCAGTCTGAGGATCCCTGTACTGGACCAACCCCTACATCACCCAATGATTCATTTCATTGATGGTTTTTATGGTTCTGAAGATCTTAGAGGTCATTACAGATGGTGAAACTAAGGCATTACATGACCCATCTAGAGTCACACAACTAGTAAGCGTCTGAAGTCAAATTTAAACCACTCTATTCTCTTTGCCAAGAAAATTCCAAGTAGGATCATGCAGAGTCTGATATGACTGAAAACTACTGAACCACAAACAAGTAGTGACTCGGTAGATTTTGTTGGACCAGGTTCCAGTGTGTGCTACTGTGTCCTGATGGTAGCATTACTCATTTGCAGGAGTGGACTTAAAAATGATGAAAAAGCTGAAGTTATGGAATGACAGCTTTTCATTGTTTTAGATTGATTTAAGGTTTTATTATTACTCTACAGTTTCAGTACTGTTTTCCTTCCAGTCTCTTCTAGGAGCTAATTGTCTGAAATAAGGATTCAACCTTTTTATGACTATGATCTAATTGGCAGGCTAATGAATAGTAAGAATAATGCTTATAAATAATTAAAGGAAATGATAGATTTCAGCCAGAAGTTACTAAAAATAAAGAAGGAATTTTTCCCATTCTCAAAATCCCAGAAACCTATCCACAAATTCCTTGGGAGTCAATAGATTTCTGGTTAAAAACTCCAAGTCTTAAAAAAATAGAAGTAGAAATAAAAGAGGGAGTCAGCTCAGGCTCAGTGAATAGAAATCCAGAAAAGAAGCAAGAAGTCTGGGGTCCAAATGTGATCTCGGGCACTTCTTAGCTATGTGACCCTGAGGAAGTCAATTAACCCCAATTGCCTAGCCCTTACCTTTCTTCTTCCTTGGAACCAGAATTCAGTATCTATTCTAAGACAAAAATGAAAGATACAAAGAAATGAAGAAAAGAGAGAGAGGAAGAAAGGAAGAAAGGGAGAAAGG
>NC_058133.1:60003773-60087023 GCF_016433145.1 Gracilinanus agilis
AAGAAAGAAAGAAAGAAAGAAAGAAAGAAAGAAAGAGAGAGAGAGAGAGAGAGAGAAAGAGAGAGAGAGAGAGAGAGAGAGAGAGAGAGAGAGAGAGAAAGAGAGAAAGAGAGAAAGAGAGAGAGAGGAAGAGAGAGAGAGAGAGGGAGGAAGAGAGGAAGAGAGGAAGAGAGGAAGATTTCCAGCCTCACAAGCAATGTGACCCCAGAAAAGTCATTTAGCCCTATTTCCTTATCTATAAAATGATCTTTAAAAGAAAATGGCAAAGCACTCCAGTATCATAGCCAAGAAAACCCTCAATGGGGTCACAGAGAGTTGTACATGACTGAAATGACTGAACAACAAAAATTACAGACTCCTGTGGAATAGTACTTCTATCATCTCTCTGTGGAGAATACTCCACAGAATGTAATGCAATGCTATGCTTGCTACAGGCTCTATAACTTCCTCATCTATAAAATATGCATGTTCATCTCAAAAGATTCTTTTAGGTTGTTGGAAAACCTTATAGATTTCAAAGCACCATAGGGGGGAAATTCCATTTCACATCTAAGCAAACTGAGTCAAAGTAAGTTTAAAAGTGCTTGCTAGTAAAAGGTAGAGTCAAAATTGCATCCAGTTCATTGGTTGCCTTTTCTACTAAGAATAGTTACATTTGTCAAGCACTTTGTGTGCCGCTCCAGTGTAAGTCATAAATAAGGATTGGCATTTCTACAGCACCTTCAAGTTTGTAAAGTGCCTTATATACAGGGTATCCCAAAATTCTTAGTGAATTTTTAAACTTAAAGAGGTTTTTTTTTAATCACTTAAACCTTATGACAGCTTCATAAGTTAGATATTATTAATCCTCATTTTCTAAATGAGCCATCTGAGGCTCAGAGATATTTATCAGTTTGCCTATAGCTACACTGCCAGTCAGTGCCAGAAGTAGGATTTAAATTCAGGTGCCTCCTGATTTTCAGGTCCAACCCTTTGTCTTTCACATCATACTTTCACATCTGTCCTTAAATTTCTTTAAGAGCGGGATAAGTAGATGGCTTGGCCAGGCATGGAAATGGGAGGTCTTAGGTTCAAATTCTAAGATTACACAATTAGAATTGATACTAAATATAGGTTCCAAGGTAGAAGATCTGTAAGGGCTAGGCAATTGGAATTAATTGACTTGTTTAGGGTCACACAGCTAGGAAGTATCCAAGGTCACATTCAAACCCAGGACTCTCATCTCCAGGCCTGGCTTTCTATCTGCTGAGCCACTTAGATTCCCCTAGCAAGGGTTTCTTTTTATAATTTCTATTAGAAATTTATTATCTTTGTTATCCAAGGAATGTTAACCACCTATGGAAGTCAGAAGAGCCTACGAAGTCTTGTACTGTCCTCAAACTTGAGTGAAATATGAATTTTGGTTTCACTCTTTTGGACACTGAATTCTAGCTCATGAGCTGTGCAATGTGGACAATGGAGTTGCCAGGTCAGCAACACTTAATTATGTGTCCTTAGAAGCTGGGAAATTGTTCAAATCTAGTTAATCTTATTTGGCAAACCATGCTCTCATGCTAATGCTCCATTTTCAGAGGATTATACCCATTACTTACCAAGTATTTTCCTCAGGCACATTAAAGTCTGAGATGTTTTGATGTAGGATTGCCAAGGATTGAAAACTCTTTTTCTTTATCACTTTTTCCAAGCAACTCAATGAAATCAGGAGCATCTGCACAAATAATATAATTGCCTCAAAAAAATGCTAAAGAAAAAGAGGGTAATGTCAGTGGTACAAGGATATCAGGAAAGGAAAGGTAAAGGTAAAGGTTCATTGATCGTTAAAGTTGTGCCAAGGTTTGGAACCTAGTGGGTAGCATCAATTGAAATTAAAAAAAACACACAAAAAGAAAAGAATCAAATAAAAGTCTACGTAGTGTAGTCATCTAGAGTCATGCTGAGTTGGGTTATCCTTTAGAAATTGTGATAGGATTTTTTAATATCAAAATATCACTTCAGTCATTTCAATCATGTCCAACTTTTCATGACCTCATTTGGGGTATTTCTTGGCAAAGATAGTGGAGTGGTTTGTCATTTTGTTCTCCAACTCATTTTATTTTACAGATAAGGAAACTGAGGCAAATAGGGTTAAGTGACTTGCCCAATGTCAAACAACTATGAAGTGCCTGAATCTGGATTTAAACTCAGGTCTTGCTGACTTCAGCCCAAGCACTCTCTCCACTGTACCTGGCAAAAATTTTTTTAAAATGAGAAAGTCAAAAAGGAGGCATTAGCCTAGATGTGCCTGTCAGAGTTCCTTCTCTGGAAAATTCCCTTATGACATTCTGGACTGCATGAAAAATAGTAAAAGTCATTCTCCAGGGTTATAGTTCTTAGAACTTGACTATTCTTGTGTAATTATGGCCTGGGATCTCTTAACTTGAATCCTTCCACTTAAGGGAATCTCAACTTCAGGTTCAACCCAGATTTGGACCTGTAGGTAAAATAAATTAATAAGACTCATTAATCCATTGCCCACGTGGCCCAACACTAAATTAGCCTTGTGACTGGTACCTCTCAATATCTAAAATCCTATTTTTAGCATCCACACAACCCTCTTCACATCTTGTATCTCAAGCTCAGTAAAGTCTCCCTCCCACTATCTCATACATACCTTAATCCTGGTCTCTGCTCTTCTTAGCTGTTACAGGGGTCCAACATTATTTCCATCAATTCTATCAGGACTGAAATCCCATCCTAAACCTCACATCTTATGAATGATGATGCCTTATTATGTACTACGAAATCTCTTAGAATCCAGTCAACAGATTGCTACCAGGCTACACTAGATCATCTTGATGCTGACTGCTTGCTGATCTTAAGTGTCTATTGCTGCCATTTTTTCTGGATCCCATCCATGCATGGTCTACTGAGCCACAAGTCACCAAGCATCGGCACTGACAACATGCCCCCAAGAGATGACACTTCATTCATGGTCATCTAATACTCCTCTCCAGATTCATTAGCCATGAGCAGTAAGTGGGATTTTAGCCAGGCTAGTTACTATGCAAAGAGAACTGGGGACCAGGCAGTAGGAAGAAGAAATTTTCCAACTTCCCTCCCTGAAGCTTTGTGGTTCTTCCTACTCTCCAGATACTGGATGCCCCAGATCTGGATTCTAAGCCCCTCCACTTTCTACAATTCAGTATTGATATATAATTATTTGAACAAAGAATTCCATAGTAGTTCATTAAATTCACTAACATTTCAGGTGACAAAAATGTGGATTGGTACCCATTACAAAGAGGCAGTGAACTGGGTACCATGAAGTTATCTAAAAGAAAAAACATGCCAGCATCCCATCTGAAAGATCTTTCTGGTCAAATGGGAATAGAAAGAACTTAAAAGAAAAGGAAAAAGAACACACATAAAATTAAGTAGGTGAAACTATGGAAAGTTGCATGTTAAGTAAATAAGAGTGGCCATGGCAGAACACAGATAAACAAGATTTATGGTTTCATGGAAGGAGAAAGGCAGAGAAGGCATTTTATGTAGGGAAGAAATGAGAGACAGATAGAGGAAAGAGATAATGAAAGAAAAAAGAAAAACAAAAAGAGGAGACAGAGATAGAGATGGGATGGAAAGAAAGATTTTCTAAGGATATTATTAGCATCTAAATTGAGGGTGTTTTCCCCTTGGAATATACTTTGATTTTGTTAGTAATTTTAGTAAGCTTTACATTTTAAAATGGCAACTAGGTGGTGAAGAAGATAAAGTGCTGGGCCTGAAGTCAGAAAGACTTAAGTTCAAATCCAGTCTCAGATACTTACTAACCTAACCATACAACCCTGGAAATGTCACTTAACCTCTGTGTACTAAACAGAGGATTCTTAATCTGGGATCCACAGATCCCCAAAAGGTCTATATATAGATTTTGTTGGGCCTGTGAACTTGAATATAAAAAATTAATCTTTATTTCAGTATATTTTTTCAGTATATATAGTTTCCTTTGTAATCCTTTTCTAGTTTATATACTTAAAAACTTTATTCTGAGAATGGGTCCATTGACTTAACCAGATGCCACAGATATCTAAACTCTAAATTCCTGTTGAGCAGGAATTACTAACATGGAAAGATCATTTCTGTAAGCTGTGTATCCTCTGCATCTTGAACCAATATGCTTTTAAATTAATATTTCCTGGGGGCAGCTAGATGGCTCAGTGGATTGAGAGCCAGGCCTAGAGAATGGAGGTCCTAGGTTCAAATCTGGCCTCAGACACTTCCTAGCTGTGTAACCCTGGGCAAGTCACTCAACCCCAATTGCTTAGCCCTTTAACAAATAAAATTAATATAGAAAGATATATATAAAAGATATTAGGGTTTAAAAAAATAAAAAACACTTTAAATTAATATTTCCTAAATTATTAGTTAAATTTTAAATAAATATTCTAACAATATTAGGAAATATTGGTTAAATTTTAAATAAATATTCTAATACTATGAGGATATTATAAATTAACATTTCCAGGAGGAAAGGGGGCATCTTATAAAGGCAAAAGTAAGTCAGTAGTATATATAGTAAACTGATACACTCAGCTGCAACAAAAAATCTGATTTTGGTGGAAAGATGAAGAATAAGGATATTGGATCTTAAAGACAGAAAGGAATCTCCCTCCATGAAGCCATTCAGCCTCTTCTTTAGCATTTCTTTCTCTTCCAAGAATGGCTCCTGTTTCACCAAGCAACTCCTATCACATTGGGATAGCTCTGATCACTAGCATGTTCTTTCATTGTTGTTCAGTCATTTTCAGTTGTGTCTGACTTTTCATGGCACCATTTGGGGTTTTCTTGGCAAAGATACTGGAGAGGTTTGCCATTTTCTTGTCCAGTGTTGTTTACTTTGATATTTACACCTCAGAGCCAAGGACAAAATCCCTTCTCATACAACTAAAGCTTTTTCTTTTCCATAACTGAAATCTATTAATGGCTATGAACCCACCTAACTCCATACACCATTATTGTGTCCATATTTCCCCAATTGATATCATGAAGAAATTTTTTTAATAATTTTTTATTTTTAGATAAATTTTCCATGGTTACATAAGTCATGTTTTTACTTTCCCCTTTGCCCCCTCAACCTCCCGTCCCCTTTTCATTTCCTGGCATTTCCCAGTCTTTTTATATTTTGCACTTTCTTCCATTCAACCATGTCACTAAATTGGTCTATTTTCACTTCCTTGAAAATGATACTCCATCTCTCATTTCAGTACCTTTGTATTGACTGTCTCTATGCCTGAAACACATATGCCTCTCTCACCTCTGCCTTTCGGTTTCCTTAGCTTCCTTTAATCTCTTCTTCTGCAGGAAAACCTTTCCTATTCATTTTGTAATGCTTTATATTTAACATTACCTCTATATACTCTGTGTATATATTTTGTATATACTTAGATATCTATATGTTCTCTCTCCCATTACTATACTTCTTGAGAGCATCATCTTCATACTGTTACTATTACTGGCATTATTATTCTATTTCTACAGAATCCAAGAAGACCTAGATTCATATCTAATCCCTAATACTAATTGTGTAACCCTGAGCAGATTTTTAATCTCATTGTACTCCAGGTAATAAATATTGACATTAAGATTCCCATCTATTTTCAAACTAAAAGCCCAGAACTCTTTCTACTTCATCTTAATTATAGGTTTAAAGTTCAGAAGAACATAATTGGGCAAATTCTATTGTTGTTGAGTAATTTTTCAATGGTGAGCAGTTCTTGCTGACCCAATTTGGAGTTTTCTTGGCAAAGATGCTGTACAGATTGATCATTTCCTTCTCCAGGAAACTGAGACCAACAGGGTTAACTGACTAGCCCAGGGTCACACATTTAGTATATATCTAAAGCTAGATTTGAACTCAGGAAAATGAGTTTCCTGATTGCAGGTTCAGTGCTCTATCTATTGTACCATCTAACTGTCCCAATTAAGCAAATAGGAATATGGAAATCATCCCAAATGTGTGGTAGCATCTTTTGGGTGTGGTCTGATGAAGAATGACACATTATTAAGCTTTGTGTGTTATTTATAAATATTGAGCATGTGAGGAGAATACATGCAACTTTTCACATTTATCTGAGCTTTTTAAAAGTTCAACAGTGTTTCTTTTCTTCACTGTAAGATGCTGTGTTGTTTTATCATTGGCTCATCCTACTCATGTCCTATGGCAAAATGACACTACTAAATATCAATGAGTTTTCTCTATGATTAAAGGTTAATCTCCCTGACTATATATGCATATAAAATCATAATCCCTTGAAATCTTCCAGAAGAGTTTGCCAATTTCCAATGAGTGAGGCATGACTTAATAGCCCATGATACAACTGACATGAAAATTGGATCATTACTACAAAGAAGTTTTTTTTTTTTAAAAAAAAAAAGAGAGCTAGAGAAGACTTAGTCAACTAGAGGCAAACTTTAAATCTAGAGATTAAAGTTAGAAATAACTATTATTGAACAATTAAAATATGAGTGACAATAATAGAGTTGAATATAAATGTGTTTAAAATTCACTTGTAATTAACTACAATTATATCTCAATGGCCTTTAGATTTTAAGTATTAAAGTTTAGTTCAACTACATAATAGTATTTGGACCAATGGCCTTGCAGAATTTTTGTAAGGGAAATACTTTGTAAGTTATAACATGTTTTATTGTTATTATTCACTACTCATCCCTTGTCTTCTACTCTTTCAGTACCTTTACCGATAATTCTCCTGCCCTATAACTAGAATGGCCCTTTGTTGAAATCAGTAACTTCTCTCAAGGCTTAACTCAGTCACCTTATCCTTGTCCTGGAAACCTTCCTTGTTACTTCCAGGTGAAAGTAATCTCACTCAGCTCAAATTTCTCCCAGCACTTTGCTTAGATCTCTTCTTGGCACCCATCTCACTCTCCTTTGAATCCTTTGAATGTGCTTACAGACGGATCTCTTGCATATAAGATTGAAACTCTTTGAAAACAGGGTGTGTAGTCCTATCCCCAGTCTTTAGTATGATGCTTTCTGCCCAGTAAGCCTTTAATAATTGTTTATTCAATTAAATTGATCTGGAGTGAAGTGAACTGAATTTCAAAAATAAAGCATTTGAACTATTCTTTTTAATTTTTCTAAAAATATAACAAGCCCCTCCCTTGATCATAGAATTTTAAAGCTAGAAGATATTTTTGATTTTTTTTTTCATTTCTGCCTCCCCATTTATAGCTAGAAACTTCATTTTTTTGGTATTCAAATTCAAACTTCTTCAGAACTTGGTCCCATTGTACCTTTGCAGGCTTCTTACATATTACTGCTATTCTTATAATCCAGAACTATTGATCTCCTCACTCTTCTATTCCTTAAGAGTAGGGACTGGCTTTTACCATTTTCTGTATAATAGGACTTCATTTTGCATGATCAATACATTCCAAGACCCTTTGCATAAGTTGAAAATCATATACAATAGTGAACCCATTTATTTAATAAATATTTCTTATATGATTATACCTAGCCACTTTATGACTTCTCTTGGGCTTATCAGAGCTACTAGAAACACTACTCTAGTACTTTGGGGCCATTATTAATAACTAAATAGTGTTAATGAAACAAAAAGAAGGATTCTTCTGATGCAGATGTAGATGGGGCTAAGTTATAACCCCAGTGAAAGATGGGGGCTTTAATGTTGGGCACAGAGCAACTCACACTAACATCTCAGAGGGAGAATGAGCATGATTGGGAGAACTGCTTACATCACTTTTATAAAAAGTCCTTATATCACTTGGGAAAACAGCAAGGATTTAGCACATAATTTAACATTTTTCTTTTATGCATTTTTCTGCTTTTATTTTTTTTGACGGCATCTAAATTCATATGTGTGTTGAGTTCATGTAAACCGAGTCCTACTATACCTCCAAATTTTGATTGTTTGTTTGTTGACTAACTGACTTACAGGACTAAAATTTCCCATCTTTGCAGTGGCTGTCTCCCAAGGCTGGAATGTACTCTCCCTCCTCATTTTTACCTTATGCAATCCTTGATTTCCTTCAGGATTCAACCCAAGTGCCAACTTCTACATTCAAATTTCCCTGATCTCTCCAGCTTTGTGCATAATATATTTACTTATCATGAATATGTTGAATTCTTCATTAGAAAGTAAGTTCCTTAAAGGGAGGAACTGTTTGACTTTTGTCTTTATGTTTCAGCAGCTATCACAGGGTCTGGTACATAATAAGTACTTAATTAATGCTTATAAATCCATTGCCAAGGAAATTGAATCTCAGAGAAATGATTTGCCAAAGGTCACAACTAATTAATAACAAAGCCAGAACTTTGACCTAGGTGAGCTGAGTTCCATTCCAAGCTCTTCCACAATGCCTTTGTTTTCTTTTTCTGGTCTATCTCCAGCTTTATTGTATGAGCTATAGTCCCTCATTATCAACTTTCTATCACTGTTTGCTGGGCATATTTAATTGACTCTCATAGAAGCATCTTAAACTCAGAATGTTCAGAAGAAAACTCGTTTCCTTTCTCCTTAGACTCTACTCTATTTCAAACTTTTTTCTCTCTTCCAGAGGCAAAGCCATCCTTCCAGTTACTTGGGTTCAGAAGCTCAATGTCAGCTTTGATTTCACACTTGTTCTCACTCTCCAAGTTGAATCAGTTCCTGGTTCTTGTCATTTCTGCCTTCCCATTTGTTCACTTCTTCTTATTCACACAACCTCCACCCTAGTGGAAGTCCTCATCACCTTTCTCCCAAACTATAGCAATAGGTCTCCCATTCCCAAATATCTCTTCAGCCCAGTCTTTCATCCATAGAACTCCAAATGGCTATGTCATCCTACCCTATAAATTCCTGTGATCTCCTGTGTCTTCTAGGATCAAATAACTTTTCTGTTTGGAATGTAAGCCTGTTTTTTTTTCAACTTGAACCTAGCCTATCTTTCCCATATTGTCACACTTCACTCCCAAAGTCCAAAATGACCTTTCTGTTGTTTCCCACAATGCTGTCATTTCCTCTCTCTATGTTTTTGCACTGGCTATCCCCTATTTCTGAAATGTGTTCCCTTTACTCATCTTCCTCTTGAAATCTCTTGTTTTCTTCAAAATCTAACTCAAGCATGAATTTTAGCATGAGATTTTTCCTGCCCTCTCTTTTTCATATTTTATATTTATGTTTATAAAATAACTTTTATCCAAGTTATATTTACTTGTATTTAACCTCTTTTAGAATGTAAGCTTCATGTAGAGGTCTATCTTGCTTTTGTCTTAATATCCCCAATATCTATTAAGAACATAGTAGGTGAGTAATAAATGTTTAGTCATTGATTGATTTGGCTTGTTGTCTATCAAGTTACAACAACCAAAAATTGTTCACAGTAAATACTCCAAACGAAAATAAACCACAGTTCTGAACCAAGGTAAAATAGAACTTCCCATTTGGCTTCTAACACTCCAGCTGCCATTTGGTTATTATTGCTATAGTCAATGTTGATACAGGTAGCATATTCAATGAGTATCTGCTTATACTAGCCCGTGTGCAGAAGAAACTTGGGGCTCACTAGGGTCTAGACTCAGGACATTTACCAAAGGCCCTGGCATTGATATGTTACCTAGTCAAGAATCAATAAATTGAAGTTATAAGGATTAGGAGCAGTGACAAGTGTGTTTTACAAAAGGCCAAGCACCTAATAGATATATGACTAATGAGTCTATGAGCAAACATCTGTGTTGTTTCTTTGTTGCCACTGGTTATTTTTTAAATGTTTATTTATTAGTTTTTTACATTAAAAGTTCCCAGGTATCTCCCGCCCTTCCCTCTTCTCCAGAGGTAGACATACATAAGTCCTTCTTCAACATATTTTTGTTGTTATATATAATGTTCTCTTAGTTCTGCTCGTTTTGCTTTTCATAACTTCATGTAGGTCATTCCATGTTTTTTAAAATTAATCCACTCATCATTTCTTATGGCACAGTAGTATTCCATTCCAATCATTAGCTATAACATGTTTAGCCATTTCCCAATTGATAGAGAATTTCCAGTTCATTGCCACCACAAAAAGAACTGTTATAAATATTTTAAAACACATAGTTGTTTTCTTCCTTTCTCTGATCATCTTAGGAAATAAACCTAATAATAGTATTGATAAGTAATAGAGTCCACACAGTTTTATAATCCTTTGGGCATAATTCTAGATTGCTCTCCAAAATGATTGGATCGGTTCAGAGTTCCAACAATGTATATCAGTGTTCTCATTTTCCAAATCCCCTTCAGCATTTGTCATTTTGCCCTTTTATCATTTTAACCAATCTGATAGGTGTGAGATGATATTTCAGAGTTATTTTGATTTGCATTTCTCTGATAAATAATGACTTAGGTCATTTTTCCATATGACTATGTATAGCTTTGATTTCTTCATCCAAAAACTTTATTCTCAGAGTCTCTCTTTCTATTAACTTCACCTCCCTCCTGCTTATAAATATTTTCCATAGTTTTAGAATTTTACTTAATTTATTAATTTCTTTTTCTTCCTTCCTTGCTCTTTCACCTAGTAATAATGTAGGTCTTTGACCAAGGCAAGGGTATTATAATCTGAGGTTTACCACAACAATAGGGTGTTGCCATATGAAAATGCCCAAGAGGGACAGGGAGAGGACAAGTTTAAATACATTTCAACAGAAATGAGCCTCAAGGAAGGCACAGCCTAGAGAAGCAAATACATATGGTGTTGAGCATAACACCTGAAAGTTCATAGACAGGCTTGAGACATTTGGGAGTGGTCATATCTGGTCATTAAATCAGGCTTCAAGAATAATCAATTTTTTTTTCTTTCTTTCTCTTTTTAAACTGATTTTACTCTCAGGTAATTTTCAGAGCAAGACAATATCATAATCAGCTGAAATTACATTTATTTATTCTTCATAATTTTTTTCTGTAAGCAATTTATGAGTCCTTTCCATTGGTGACTTGTTTTCTATATTCATAAGTTCTTGGTAATTTTTTAATATTATTCTTTGGAGTATGATTTTGGGGTGTTTTTGAAATTTTAGTTCGTCATGTTTTTCTGCAAAACCTATGATCCTTAAGTTTCCTCTATATATGCTGGGTTTCGTGGTAAATATGTTTTGCTCATATGGTGATTACAAGTTATTTTAATATTGCTACTTCTGCTTCTCTTTCTCTGGACATACTTCCTTGTTTGAGACTTCCCAATCAGTTGTTCTCTCTTTTGCTTCTTTAGAAAGACTTGTTATTTTGGATGCAAGTTTTCCTATTCTGGAGTTACTTCTATTGTTTAAGCCATAAACTCTGCCATTTGTTCCCTTTTAACTTCTTAAAAGATTCTAATTTCTCTCTTTAACTCTTCAAGAATATTATACTGAGATTCTATGCTTTCTTGGGAACAGAGAGAGTTCTCTGCTTTATCTGGTGTTTCAAATTTTCTTTGTCATACAGTATTTATTTAGAGATACTTGAAGGCATTTAGATGTTTTAGTAGGCAGCTTCCCTTTCATTTTAATATCTTCCCTATACATTTCTCTGCTTGTGCTCTAAGTATTTTAATTTTATTTTCTTCCTTCTTTTTTTTCTTGGTAGCTTCTTTTCCCCCCTTTTCTTATTGTTCACTCTCTTGACTCCTTTTCCTTTGAAGACAATTTTACCTCTGGGGAATGGACCTTAAGAGTCTTAGTATCCTTCCACCATGAAGAACTCTTATTTTTTTTCTGCTCAATTTGGTCATTGTCCAAGGTGGCTCCTAGAAATGAGGAAGGGGACAAAACTAGATCCAGTTGTATAAAGCCCCTTTCCTTCAGGTTTGGTATACTGCCTTTCCCAAGTTCTCTTCACTCTACAGTTCTCTTGCTGACTGAGACTATACCAAGCAAAATCTGGTCCTCCCCTTTTATACATCCCCTCCTTTGTGAGTGACTGGCCAGAGTTGAGTTGACTACATGTTGCCATCGAATGATGAAATGAGGGCAGGGGCTAGATGTGTCGGAAGAAATTGCATCAGTTATAGGATTACTCAGTGAATTTTAATGCCCAAGTCAGTGGGTTGAGTTTTGTACCTTGCTAGATAAAACATAAAGGCTAGTGGGGGAAAGGGATGCTCTTTAAGGAGTAAGGGATTACTATTAAATGTAGCTAATTCATAGGACTGTTACCTTATTGACTTTCTAGTGTCTTGGCCTGTGCAGATAACTATAATTGCCATATCACTAGGATATAATTTTTCTTTCAAAGGAGTTTTAAAAATTATCAGGAACTGGAGAAAATGTCTATTCCTCTAGCTAGATGGTCATACAACCCAGAAGTCTATGAGTATTCTTATAACAACAACCACTGATGATAGAAAAATATTTGTTGTGAATGAGTTAGTTGTAACTCACAATATATACTCCATAAATCCTTAAGAAGGCTTCTATTAAACTTCAGAATTATGGGCCTTTTATAGCTATATCATTAGACTTCCAAAGATTTATATTTCAGTTACAGAAGTTTGAAAAATTCAGATTCTTTTCTGTATCCTACAAGATCAGTAATTCCTATCAGAAATTATTTAGAGACCTAGTTTTGTATAAATACCAGATTTCCATTAAAAGGGAGAAGAGGCAAAATATTTACATAAAAGGTTTTTATTCTTAGAATTTCTTTCCTTCTATAGTCTAAATTTCTGCCTGCTGTCTTATGATTTTCCATACTCTGTCATTTAAATCTATCATTTTTAAAAAAGGGGACCATAAACTTTTAAGATGTTGCTTTAATATTGTTTATGTCCTCTGAGTTTGTTTTGTTGCCTGCTTATACGAAGATTTCTTTTAAAGACAATTTTAGAGACCTTTCACCAAAAATAATCTTTCCTGGAATAAGTACGCATACACAGCTTACTCCAAGTAGGAAAGATATATGAAGAAAACAGCTGATTTGGTCATTTGAAAAAAAATGTTACTTTCAAGACAGCAAATAGAGACTCCAGCATTTTTCTCCTCCATTTCCATTTTATTCTGCTTTCCTAAGCCAACTAAAAGGATTTGGCTTTCAAGAACCTATGCATGCCAATTGATTATTATCATTATTAAAAAAAAGATTGCATACCCATAGCAGGGGTATTATGTAGAATATTCAATTAGACACAGTCTCTGACTAAAGAGCTCATGGCCATTTATTGAAACCAAGTTGAAAGAGTCATGGGGAGGGGTTGCATATTAACCATCTCTCCGCACTATTAGTATCCAGAAATTGTGGTGAGAAGGCTGTTTAGAAGCTGACTGAGACAGTGATAATCCACTTTCCTTCCCAGACTATCATTGAATCCAACATCTCTTCTTCCAGCAGCAGGTTGGTTTCATGACTTTATTTTTTTAAATGCCAAATGAATGGGAGGTGGAGTACTTTCTAATTTATTTTGTGAGCAGAGAATAGAATATCCCAAATAATGTTCTCATGATCCAAATTCATTTATCAAGATTGATAGATTAAATAATTAGTTTACTACATGTTTGATGAGATGTTAAACCCTGCAAGGAAACTTAAAGCAGAAAAGAAAAAAAGAAAAAAGACATCAGGGAGAAATAAGAAAGGGACTAAAAGCTTGGAACTTCTATGTAAAGGAGAACTGAAACTGTGGTTAGTTTACCAAATCTTTGTGTGGTTGAATTCTATGTTTCTATCAGAAGGTGATAATAATTCTTGGGAAAGGGACTACCTGTAGGCTTAAGTGAACATATGTCAAACTTGAAAGGGGAAAGTTTTTTAACCTTCCCAAAAGGTTGTCTACACATCTTAAACTACTGAAGATACAGTTGCTGCAGCTGATAAATGCGACTAGATTTCTTTTAAGATATCAATAGAAAATCTTTTTGTCAGAAAGGTAGGGATTTCCAGGGGCCATGAAACGAAGAAAGAAAAGAGTTAAAAAGCTAGTTTAAAATGAAGAGGAATTTTAATTTGAAAATAAAACTAGGACAAGAGAAAAGAATAGACTTCTCAGGGAGTCAGGCTAGAATCTCCAGCTGAGAAAGAACTGGGCTGAAGTCATTAACTGGAGACATCAGAGTTGTCTGAGTAAAGAAACATGAGCTGTCTCCATTAGATGAAGTCAAAATGGAACCTTTTTAGATACCATACCATGCCTTATTAATAATCTTGACCAACATCATCTTCACTGACTATGGTAAACTAAACTCATTACCATTTTGTTACATTGAATTTTTTTTAGAAATTAATATGAGTATATCCTGACATTCAAACAAATTTAGAACAAGGACACAAGAAGTTAGAAGTGTGATGAGCCCTACGAATCAATAAAAAGACATTATATTATTCCTTATATTTTAAAGATTACCCATTCCAATAGAATTGAGAACTCTTTAACAACCTCATTCTTCATTCTGTCAGTAGGTAATAAATGCATCATCATAACTTGAGACCTTTTCACCTCTGAAATTATATTAGAAGCTTTCTCAGGAATATCATTTTTCATGTATCTCATGTCTTTTTTTAATCCACAGTTTTAATAATTCTATTTTAAATAAATACTGGTTTTTTGGTTTCTTTATTTTGCCTATGTAATTATTATAGAGGTAAGCTCACATATATCTCATTTTAAGAGATTAATTAGCTATAATAGTTAATTTTTGTTATTTGAATTACTTTAATTTATGCAAGATAGATGCTTATGAAAAGCTACATGCAGATTCAATCATGTTAAATGTAGGGAAAGGGTTTTTAAAAGGAATTTTCAACTGAAATTTTTATAAAGGCAAATCCCCTTGCGTTATGAATTACCATTTAAAATTCACCTAATTTGTGTTATCTTTTTTCCCTTTTATAATCCAATGCCTAGCAAAAACTGTCTACATTTATCAATTCCTACTCACTTTTTCTCCTATCAAACATTCAATTCTCAACCCCTTTTACTCCAGCTTCTGTCCCTACCACTTGATTGAAACTCTTCCTCCAAGATCATTAATGATCCCTTTCCTCATCCACCCCTAAATCCAACTACCTTTTCCAACAAGTATTCAAACTTCTCAACTTCTTTTCAGAGTTTGATGCTCTCTATCTGGCCACTCACTTCTGAGGCTTTGAACACTGCTTTGCTCTGGTTTTCCTACCTGGGTACCTGAAATTTGTCAGTTTCCCCTGTGGCTGTGTTCCACATCAACTTTACCATTTTAAAACAATATAAGTAGGATGGAGGGCTGGCCTCCAAGTAAGGGAGCTTTAAAATGGTAATGGTTCAAGTCCCATTTCTGTTGAATACTGGCTGTTTGACAATGGGCAAGTCATTTAACTTTTGACATTCCAAGGGTAGCATTTTAAGACTCATAGAAGGTGCCAAAAGTTTCCCACCAGGATGTCCCAAGTACCTATGAAAGTGCAGAAAGATCCAAAGATAGACAGATAGACAGACTGAAAGATAGACAGATAGAGACATAAACATGGACACATAAACAGATAAAGAGATGGGGAGGAGAGAAAGAGGGGGAGAAGGGTGAGAGGAAAGAAGAGAGGGAGGGAGGGAGGAAGACAGTGACAGACAGATAGACAGATAGATAAAATAGTTAACAATTTATATAATATACAAAGTGCTTTCCTCACAACAATGCCATAAGGCAGATGGTGTACTCCAGGGTTCCATAGGATTCTTATTGTCTTTCTATATATACTATTTCCCCTAATGATATCATAAGCTCCAGGAATTTTATCTAATATCATTTCTATGCTGATAATTTTCAGATCTACCTTGAATTTTACTCCTGTATTACCAATTGACTCTTGAACAATTGTCTGTAGGTAACAGACCTCTCAAACTCAAACAAAAATATGATTCACTCTATTTGCCCCCAACCATTCTCTATTATTGGCAAGAATATCGCCACCTTTCCAGTAATCCAGACTTGTCAAATGGGTGTCATCCTCAACTCATCCCTCTCACGCCCATAAATCTAATCCATTAACAAATCTTTTCATTTCTACCTTCACTGCATCTTTTATATTAATCCCTTTCTCTCCATTCATACAGCTCGGGGCCTCATCTCTTCTTGCCTAGATTAAAGCAATTGACTTCTAATTGGATTCCCTTTTTCAAATCCCTCCCCAATTCCAATCCCTCCTCCACTCAACTGTATGCTCAGTGAACTCCCTACCATATCCAGGATCAAATAAATAAAATTCTTTGTTGCTTGAAACTCTCATAATTTGACCCCTCCTACTCTTCCAGTCTTCTTCTAGTCTTCCCCCATACCTGAATAAATTCTCTGATCCAGCTATCTCTATTCCCTTATACTAACTATCTCCTTGCCTGAAATATTGTCCTTGTTACCTCTGCTTTTGAGTTTCCCTAGTGTATTTCAAGATGGTTCAAAACTCATCTTCGGAAAATATTTTCCCCATCCCCTCTTCTGCTAGGAACTTCCTTTCAGATTACTTCAATCTAAGGAGAAGGAAATGCCAAACCACTCCAGTGTCTTTGCCAACAAAACCCCAAATAGGGTCACAAAGAGTCAGATTCAACTAAAAAATGATGAAACAAAAACAAAAAACCCTTCTTGAATTTTGACAATTAAATATTCTGTAAGAATTATTTAAAGTTGATATTGTGGCAAAACTTACAAATATTTGCCTCTGGATTAGCCCTAATAGTCAGACCTTTTTACTTCAACTATACATTTGCATCATTCTCGCTAGTCTAGGCAGATTCCAACCAGCTGCAAAAGCTGAAGACAATTCTATTCAAAAAACGAACCTTGTCCAGCCCAAGGCAAAATTGTGAAATAAGCAGAACCATAACATAGGCAAAATTATTCTTCCATAATTATTTCTCCATCCCGCCCATTCTCACCTTCCAAAGTAACCCCAAATACTTTCTCCTTAAAATACTCTATAACCTCATTGACTCTCTTTTTCACTTTATAAAATCTGCTTTGATAGTCTCCATTTATACTAAGATGTAAATGACTTAAAATCATTTAAAATATTTTTCTCTCATAAATATTTGCATTTTAAGAGGCAGCCAAGTTTAAAGTGAAAAAGAGGGAAGCCCTGAAGTGATATTCCAGACTTCATGTAGGGAGGCTAGATTCCCCAATCCAACTCCCCCAGTTTCAGAATAGGGAGTTGGGATGAGAAACCTGGATTTTTATACCCTACTTAAAATCATAAGATCCTAGATTTTGAGTTCCAAGAATCCTCAGAGGTCACCTATTCCAACAGTTGAATGTTACAAATGAAGAAACAAAAGCTAAAGGAGATTAAAGGACTTTGCCAAGGTCACACAGGTAAGCATCACAGGCTTATAGCCAACTTTTATATGACTTTAGAGACAGTGACTGTACTGCTCACTTTATCTCATGAGTCCCTATCACTTTGGTACTCACAACCAACCAACCAATAGACTCATTTACCTCTTAGAAAGTATATTTCTATTCAAATGGTATAGCAAGAAGAGTAGCTATAAAATGTATTGGGAGATATCCCCTAAGATAGCCTTGTCCTATACATGTCTTATAGATGTCTGCATACTTACCACCCTGAACTAGATGTAAAACTAAGGAGACATTTATAAATTGGTCTGACTTGAAAGAATTTCATTATATCAAGTCATTTTTCAGAATATCCATTCAAAATTGGTTCCTGTCATGTCTCCTCAGATAAAGCAACCTAGCTCTTAAGGTAATTACCTTAAAAATGTAAGTAATTCTTATTTATGACTGATTTTATCTAAGTAATGGAGTCAGAGGAAGATTTGGTGACTCATTTATAACATCTCTATGATTTGCCTTGACTACACTGGTTTTATGACCTTAGGCAAGTCATTTGAGCCCTATGAACCTTAGCTTTTTTATGCTTAAAAATGAGGATATAATATCTTACCCAGTATTGCCCAATTTCCAGATATGTTGTTAAAAAGAATATTCTCTGAACCTAAAAGCATTATATGAGCATAGGTTTTTATTGTGTTCTCATCTTTTCCAATGACATTTAGATGGAAATGGACTTTCTTTTATATTTCATGTTCTGTGTACTATTAGACAGGTGGATAAGATCATCACATTTTGTAATTGAATAAAATATTGGGATACAGCTCATCTTATATTAACTCACAAAAATATTTGATGTAACTGTTAATAGGATGGCATGGGAGATAGTTACTTCATCCTGATTCCGTGGTTTTGATTTCTTCTATCAGTTTTTCATCCCATGATGTTTAGTATGGTGATATTCATTAAAAACATTATGTTTAACTTTTTATGGATCAGTTATGCTTGAAGCACTCTCTATGGTAATTATCTGGTTCTACGTCAATTTATTGGGTAAGATCTTTAGGATAATTTTGGATTGGTATTTATAATACTGGGACTGATGGAAGGTTTATAAAAAGAAAATAAACTCATGAATAATCCTTGCTACCATGCTGTGTTTCATTTGTGCCATAGCTCCTCTAGTCTCATTCCATTGACTCATACTTGTATTGACATATTGGTTCTGCAAAGAGGAAAACACTACCCCAGGTTCTAAGATGGGTGTTTCTCATCAGTCCCCACCACTGTGGTTCTCAGTAACCATCAACCAGGAGACCCAATTGCTTCTTAGAAAAGATATTTATTCAAGTTGCATGACAAGATAAGGAGTTATAGAACATTGATCAAAAACTTGGGGTGTACTCTTCCTTAACAACATCTAGAATACATGAAATGGCGATGGAAAATGGGCACAAACTTTAAGTGCAAATGGAGGTAATGCATATATATAGGCAACACATATGGTCAAGGCAATTTACAACTTCAGAATTGCAGGGACTTATTGTTATTCTTCTCTTCAGAGATTTCATCAAGTTCACTGCTGGGCAGACTTTCAGTGTGTGATAGACAAATCATTCTGCTGCCAAGCTAGATTAGTTTCCCATAGGGCATGGTGTCTCTGCTGGATTAGGAGGATTACTTGGCTTCTGGCTTGGCATTATACTGGGTGAGGCATCTCTGCTGAGTAGGGCAATCTGCTGAACTCCCTAGGTTCACTTTTTGATGGGCAGCTGTGGTATCCACCCGCACAGTTAACTGGATTCTACTGTGCTTTTTCATAAAGGGCAGAAAACTTTGGCTGAGGATTTTCTGAAGCCTCTCAGTCTGCTCCCTCAGAGACTAAACTATGATGTGTCATCTCCCAAGCAAGAGATTAGAGATCATACCCAACAATTATTCCTAGTTCAAAGCTAGGATTCCTCTCTGAGAGACATACAGTTACATCTCCCTGTTTCTTTTGGGTTTATGAAAAATTGAATGGCTATGTACATCTCTATACATCTGTGTCATCTCATGCCTATCAGGTTTGCTAAAATGATAAAGGGAAAAATGAAATATGTTGGAGGTGACATGGAAAAATAGGGACACTGATACACTGTTGGTAGAATTGTGAACTGGTCCAATCATTTTGAAGAGCAATTTGGAATTATGCCCAAAGAGTTATAAAACTGTGTGTTCCTTTGAACCAGCAATATCAATATTAGGTTTGTTTCCTAAAGAGATCAAGGGAAAAGGAAAAGAACCCATATGTTCTAAAATATGCATAACAGTTCTTTTTGTGGTGATAAGGAACTGGAAATTGAATGGATGCCCTTCAATTGAGGAATGACTAAACAAGTTGTGGCATATGTTTGTGATGGAATACTCCTGCATTATAAAAAATAAATAGGTTAATTTTGGAAAAACTTAGAAAGACCTATATGAAATTATGAGTAGAACCAAAAAAAACAAAAAAAACATTATATACAGCAATAGAAATATTATTTGAAGAATTACTTATAGATACAGAGAAAGATCTAATAAATAGAAATGACATAGCTTTATATATGCATATATCTTTTGTCAAATGATGCCTTCTCGAATGGGAGAAGGGAAGGAGGAAGGGAAAAGAGGAGGAAGATAAGTGGACATTTTAATATAACAAACATATATATTTTTTAAAGATGGAGGCAGCTACATGGCCCAGTGGATTGAAAGCCAGGTCTAGAGATGGGAGGTCCTTGGTTCAAATCTGACTTCAAACACTTTCTAGCTATGTGACCCTGAGCAAGTTACTTAACCCCCATTGCTTAGCCCTCACTGCTCTTCTGTCTTGGAACCAATACACAGTATTGATTCTAAAATGGAAGGTACAGATTTTTAAAATAAAGATAGGGGCAGGGGAATGAGTAGCTAAATACCAAGATACTGAAGCTGTCTGTGTCCTGGGATAGAACTATTGTATCTGCTGGCCTTTACCAACTCAGTCAAGATATTCAAAGCCTGCTTCCAATGGGTAGTATGCCTCATTTACACCAGAAAGGACTTTGTTCTTATATTTCCTTGTTTCTTCCCCCTTACAACTTGGCTGAAGTTTAAATGGAGCATATTCTTAATAAATTTTGCTGCCTACAGTGATGTGTTACACAGTTTCTTCATTTCCTTGCATAATCTACATTAATCAGTGAGGTGGGACACCCTAAGTGTTACCTATCTATAATTTTCTAATATCTGTGATCTGGTTCTAAATTACCATCATAAATTTTTCTGTTTCTGTAAATAAATCTATTGAACTTAGTTGTTGATTCTCTCCACACCACCTCCATGGAAATTACTTTATATATACTTTGCATATATTTTCTAGAAAGGCAGGCTGGCATATTGAATAAAGTGCTGGCTACAGGCTAAGACATTGGCTATCCCATGTCAGGAGATAGATAGATAGATAGATAGATAGATAGATAGATAGATAGATAGATGGATGGATGGATGGAAGGAAAGAGAGAGGGAGGATACATAGATGGATGGATAGATAGATAGATAGATAGATAGTTGGATAGAAGGAAGGAAAGAGAGAGAGAGGATACATGGATGGATGGATGGATGATAGATAGATAGATAGATAGATAGATAGATAGATAGTTAGATAGTTGGATGGAAGGAAGGAAACAAGTGAACAAGTGATGCTGGGAAAGTTTCAATACCTTAGGTAATTTGCTAGTTGCAAAGTATTTTCCAATCTGCATCATTAGAGCAGTTCTTAACCTGGGGGTTGTGCCCAGATATCAGGGGACCATAAACATACATGGGAGAAAAGTTACATCTTTACTTTCTCCTAACCTCTAATTGAAATTTAGCATGTCCTGGGATTATTTTATTTTATTTTTAAGTTTGTTTACCTGGAATTATTTTAAAACATTAATTTGAGAAAAGGCCCCCAGGTTTCCACAGATTGCCAAAAGAGATATGCCACATTCATAGTTAAGAATTCTGGTTGTTCTGGTTGTATGTTATTAGTCCTCCCCATTCCCCCATTCGACTTATTTCACTCTCGATGCCAGAATTCCCAGTTAAGTTCTGCCCAGGATTTCTGGCCCCCATAGATTAGAGAATGGAACAGGCTCCGTAGCAACTTCCAGAAGTTGAGGATCCCCCTCTTTTAGCAAGTTAATTTAACAAAGTAGGTGGAAACATGTAGCATGCATTGGATTATGAAGTTGAAATGGAAAAATATATATGAAAGAGTTTAAGAATGATACATTTTTCAGTGTTGTCCCAACTGTCAAGAGAAAGAATATTTCACTGAAGGGAAAGGAAATTTTTAACTTAATAGAATGTCAATCAGCCAGTCTTATAGTATTCCTGAACATCTGGCTTCTGTTTTAAAGAGTCATTGGTGATCTCAACTCCCTTTTTTTCCATCTAGTCAGGGAAGGGACCATGACCAAGAAGAGGATTGCTGTGATTGGAGCTGGAGTCTGTGGCTTAGGGGCTATCAAGTGCTGCTTGGATGAAGACCTGGAGCCCACTTGCTTTGAAAGGAATGATGACATTGGAGGACTCTGGAAATTTCAAGTGAGCTTGATTTCTCAATATTTTTAAAGTTGTTTCCATTCTGTACAAGGGAAAAAAACTCTGTTTCCTGTGCCTTTTAGGTTTTGATTTGCCAGGCTAGTAAGGTGTAGTGGAAAGAGTATTCAGTTTGGATTGAAAGGATCTGGGATCAAATCCCACCTCTTCAAATTGGTACCTAAATGACATTAAACAGGCCTCTTCATCTCTATGGTTGTGAGTTTCCTAATCTTTGAGACAAAGAATTTAAGCTAGATGTCCTCTAAGATCCATTCAAGAATGAAATCTATAACTCTACAATCTTTAGCTATTTGTTTCTTCAAAGTCAGGTCAGCTGCCATAAGCAGTGATTGCAATAGTCAAGTTTTCCCTAGGTATATGCCAGAGTTTACAATGTCAGAACTACATTTCCAAGTCCATATAAGAGGAAACATAATCAATATTAAAGTGATCAGAGGTCATTAAAGAGGATAACAACAAAACAAAAGTAGCATGCCGCTGTGGAAAGTGCTGGATTTGGAATCAGAGGACCATGGGTCCAAATTTTTGACTTTGCTACACTCTAGATCACAGTTCTCTCTAAAGTGTGAAAGCATTTGGATTTCACAGCCTCACTTGGACTTCTTCCAATAAGAGATTTGGTATAACCTTGAATTTTAAAAAGTTTCATTGGTTAAAAAAAATCAACTTTTTTTCCTATCTTCAATCCTCTGATCTTTGTCCATTTTTGCCCATGTATTATTGATGTTCTTCCAACCTACAGAAATTTGGACAAGTCAATATCTCTAGGCCTTAGTTTCTTAATCTCCATAAGAAAGGGGTCAGACTGGATGACTACTAAGATCTCTTCCAGTTCTAAATCTATAATCTTATGAAAGTAATGAAACCAATGAGAAGAGTCAGAACCAAAGAGACCCTAAAGTCTAGGTTTCTTAATCTATTTTGTGTCATAGACCTCTTTGGTGGTCTGGTAAATTCTGTAGATCCCTTCTTAAAATAATGTTTAAATGCATAAATGAACCACATAGATTTACAAAGGAAACCAATTATATTGAAATATAATTATTAAAAAAAATTTCAGTTAAGTTCACAAACCTCAGGTTCATACTGAATAGGAGTAAAGTAGAGATGTAAATTCAAGGTTAGCAAAAAGAGCGAAGGTCCCCTATCTGGAGATTTGACTGGAATCAGGAAAAAAAATAATAGATTTTGCAATTCAGGCTTAAAAAGAGTTGCTCATTCTGGACCCCAAGATCTCATTCTGGACTTTATTTGCTCATACCATGCAAATGCAGTATTCAAAGAGCAGTATGGAAGGACCTGGATGAGTGAAGATAACGGGAACCATAAGAAAGAACTAGCCACACTTTTCCACTCAATTATATTTTTTAAGAATGAAAAATACAATTTCTGACAACCAAAATAACTGTTAACTAGTGTAACTAAAAATTCATTTATAATGATGATGGAAAATTAGGGAGAGAATTTAATCAGTCTACAATCTAATAATTTAAATTAATTTATTATTATAAAGTATTTATTATTAATTTGTTATTTTAAATAATTTAAATCTACTGCTATTCATTACTTAGCTTGGACAATGATTTCCCTCTGACTGCACTCTCCAAAGTGTGAAAGCATCTGGATTTTAAAGGCTCATCTGGACTTCTTCTGATAAGAAATTTGATATAGCCTTGAATAAAAACAAGAGTTCATTGAAATTACCTTTTTCCAGGCTTCAGTACATCAATATTTGTGTGGTCTCACCCATGTATTTTTCTTCTCAGAAAGGACTAACAGCTTTATCTTACTGGTATATTTGCTATTCTTCCAATATTAATAAGCTTACACTGAACTATAGGGCAAACAACAGCAAACCTTCCAACCACAAGATCTTTCAAGAGACTTTCCTTTTCTGAGGATTAATTAGTGTGAGTGTGAAATTCTTTAACCCCTTTTATCATTATAATAGTATTAGCCTTTGTGATTATAACACAAATAATTTAATTTGCTTTATAGGAATTATAAACATTAGTTTAGAAAATACAGTTTAAGGATGGTATCAAATCTTGCTGACAAGCATTTTGTTTGACCTTAATCCTGTAACCCAAAAGTGTCAACCAAGTCCACCACACCCTGTTGCAAAGTCATAAGATAGGAGGAAGATGGTCACTCTCGGGTACAAATGCCATCCGTAAATATCATCCATCTAATTGCTGACTCCTGGTTGTCAGAAGAAAAAAATTAGATCCTAACCCTTTAATGAAAAGGTTTTGGAAAGGTCAGTAATAATAAATATAAAGTTACCACCCATAGTGATTTTTTTTGCACTTTCCAGCTTATTCAGCACTTGTGTGATCTGTCCATGTGAAAAATTTTGTATTCATTCTGTCTTTTTTTTTTTTTAAACCCTTACCTTCCATCTTGGAGTCAATACTGTGTATTGGCTCCAAGGCAGAAGAGTGGTAAAGGTAGGCAATGGGGGTCAAGTGACTTGCCCAGGGTTACACAGCTGGGAAGTGTCTGAGGCCAGATTTGAACCTAGGACCTCCCATCTCTGGACCTGGCTCTCAATCCACTGAGCTACCCAGCTGCCCCCTCATTCTTCTTTTATGACAATATGTCATAAGATGTGTGTGTGTGTGTGTGTGTGTGTGTGTGTGTGTGTGTGTGTGTGTGTATAAAAGGGCTATCTCCTGAGGCTGGGGGGTCTTTGGTCTTGACATTGACCAAAGTCCAACTTTATTGTGAGCCGACCACCTCTCAAAAAACCTATTTATCATTAGCTTTGATACCTTTTTATTGATGTTTATAATTAATTCTGACCTTGTTTCCCTTATTGGTGTTTCTACTAATAAATTTTCACCACATTAGGCTATATTTCAGAAACTGTTAAGTTCCTAGCAGTTGTTTTTTTGTTTTTATTTGTTTGTTTGTTTGTTTGCTTTTTACTCTTGACCACACTCTCCTTTGAGCTTTAGTGGAATTAATCCTATTTCAATTCTGGCTTGAATGATCCTTGAAACACTTGACTTCTCCACACCAACAGTCACTATAATATCTCTAACTACCAATGAAATGTATATATTATGAGCTATAACTTTTCCTTACTTCCCTAATGAAATATCCATGGACTGGAGGCTGGGGCAAGGTGGAGGAATGGCTAGGTAGGGCTGGGGGGAATAAGGTTTCCCATGGGGGATCAAGTATAATTTCATAGATCTTCCAACGTTCCTAAAGCCAAGTTGGTTCTGGGGGCCCAACCTCTGGGAATTCTAGGCATGATCTTTTAAACGTCTGGATACTCCTAGAATAACAAGTTATATGACATTGCTAGAATTAGAACTATGGTGAGCCCACCAAGACTTGCCTGGAGTAGGCAATATTCCAGATAAAAAGTTTAGACCTAAAAGCTATATAAATGCCAATTGCTATTATTATTGTCTGAAGAAAAAGGTGTTGGTGAGCTTCCTAGACTCATAGTACTTCTTGCTCCTTGGGGGAAAGAGACATCTAGGGACCAGCACCAATCTGGGACAGGTTCTCCACCCTTTCCATTACCCTCTGCCAGTTCATTGAGAAAGAAGCCATGAAGATAAGGGAAGTGACTTCTGGTTGTAGGGATGTGTCTTCCTTTTCCCAGTGGAACTTTTCTTTCACTTACAATTTTGCCTTTTATTGCTTCTTAGACTTTACTATGGCCCCGAGAGTTTTAAAGGGTTGGGTGTTGGTATCAAGATGAAAATATGGCAGTTCTCTCTTTCAGGGAGGGAAGAGAAGTCACTTCAGATATCACAAGTCCCTGAGGGAGATAGAGAAGATGAAATTCTTCCCCCAGACTGGATATTCTCTCCTCTCAGCAGCCTCATCAGAGGAGAGGAGTTAGTGTTACCATTAGGAAAGTGAAATAATCATCCCTGAATCTTTGAGACTTTTCTGTATGCCCTCCCAAGCTGTTTATATTCTCTAGGCACAAAGAATGGGTAAAGTGGTGCCCTTGGGGCCAGAATGACTCTGGAAGACCTAAGAACTTCTCTCCCAGCTTAGAAAATAGTCCTAAGTAAAGGTGGGGGTGGGAGCCACTGTTCTAGATGGACTGTTGACCCCACACTCTCAAAAGAACTATAAGACAATTTTGGAATTTTTCTCATTGGTGATAAAAATTGATCCAAATATTAGCTCAGCTACTGTTGAGCTATATAACCTCAAAGGGCCTAAATTTCAAAAATCTACCCAAAACATAGGAATGAGAGTCAGGGAGATAGCATTCCAGTCCCTGCTCTGATATTAAATTTCAGTCACTGTTACCTCACTTCATGCTAAGTCTATGAGATTTGCATTCCATTTGTCCCCCCTCAGCTGCTACTCAATTTCAATAAAGAAGAGGATGAGCCTTACTTTGTGACTTTCACATATTATTACCTCTCTATGGGACTTGGTTTACTTCTATGTAAAATCAAAGACTTACATTGATCCCCAGATGTGAATGATTCCTAAGTTCCCTTTTGGATCTAAAAATAGTACTCTAAAATTTGGGGTGGGGGGTTGGTTGTTTGACATCTTTCAGGATAAATGAGCTCTATATAAAAGTTAACATTATTACTAATTATTATTATTATTATTATTATTATTATTTTAGCACCTTTCCCAAAGCACCTATCAATCAGTTTTCTAAATGGGTTACCACTCCACCCACTACCTTCACCCAGTAATTAGGCTTCTTGAAAGTCAAATGAAAGGAGAGAGGGATAGGAGGTATACTTACCCTAGGTTATACTTACTACTTAATCTTCAAGAATAATTCCTTTAACTTGGAGGCTATCAAACACCCATTTCCTGTGGGAGTAGGTAGGCAGGCAGCTTAATGATATCTTGGGATTTGTTTCTCCCCTCAAGAATTACAACCACCGTTTCCCCCAAACCCACCTTTGGTGTCTCCTTTGCAATGCTTTTCCTGTTGCAAAAATTCCTAGTTCTGGTTCCACTCCCTGAAGATGGTCCCAGAGTCCCTTACACTTCTCTCATAAGCCTCTGCTTCCCATCTATAAAATGAGACGGTTGTACTATGTGTCTCCCAGGGTGCTTCCAGGTCTAGAATTCGGTGATCCAGGCAAAGTACAGAATAGAGAATATACTTGGGCAATTTAAGTACTATAAAGAAAAAATGATGACAAAATGTAAGAGAATTCCTGAGCACTCACCCAGTAGACATTCACTAAATATTTTCACTACTGACCAAAAATAAACTATGCTAGAAGCTAGGAAACATAAAGCGGGAGGCCATTCCTTCCCTAGAAAAGTTTAGTCTAGCTGGGGAGATAGAACATAACTATAGGAACAGCCAGAGAATAATTTTAAGGCAGCACATAAATATGTTTGTGACAGAATAGTAAAGGCTGCTATCTCTTAGGATGGAATACACTTTATTGGGGAGAAATAAACTTGGGAAAGTTTTCATGCAAGAGAAAGTACGAGAGTAAAAAAATTAATCTTTTTTCTTACCATTAATTATTCTTGTCATTCATTCTTACTATTAATTAAATAGTATTCTAGACAATAAAGGTATTGGGAAGCTTTTTTAATATACTGAAATGCTTAGAACTATAAGACAATTTTGCAATTTTTTTCATTGGATGATAAGATTGATCCAAATAATAGCTCAGTTATTGTTGAGCTATATAATCTCGGACAACCCTTCCCCTGATGAAATGCTAATTGGCCAATAATTTTAAACTACCCTTACTAAAATTCTAGGAAGCAGTAATATTTATAGACTCCTAATCTTAACCTGGAGCTTCTTGGTTACCCCTCAATTTAAATTCATTTTTTTCTGGGGGAACAGTTGGACCAGCCTCTTATGGGAAATACTAACTCTATATTAAGCAAAGTCTTCAACTCAGTATAAAGAGGGATCCAATTAGAAGATGATAGATATGATCTAGAATTTGTTCATGGTCTAGGAATTTTTGAAAAATACCAGTCCTGACGGCATCTCCCAAGAGAATGGAAAAATGAAGATCTATAGTAGTAGTAGTAGTAGTAGTAGTAGTAGTAGTAGTAGTAGTAGTAGTAGTAGTAGTAGTAAACTAAGTGGCACAGTGGGTAGAACTCTGGATCTAATGCCAAAAAAATTATTCAGTGGTCTTCAGTCTTGTCCAATCTTTATGACCCTATTTGGGGTTTTCTTGGCAAATATACTAGAGTATCTTTTTTGGAGTTTTTTACCATTTCCTTCTCCAACTCATTTTACAAATGAGGAAACTGAAACGAAATGAGTTTAACAACTTGCCCAGCCTCACACATCTAGTAAATGTCTAAAGGAGGATTTGAACTCAGGAAGATGAATCTTCCTGCTTCCAGGCCAATACTTTATCCACTGTGCCACCTAGTGGCATCCCTGGACATATAGTAAGTATTCTATAAATGTCAGCTATTGTTATTAAAAAATAGCATTATTATTATTAAAATGAGAAGGGGGTGCTACACCCTTCAATTATAACTAAAATTCCTCATGTGTCCCATATGAATGTGGTTTAGTTTGGCTTCTATATTAATCATAAAGTAGACTAACTAGGGAATTTCTTTCAGAAAAATACTGCCGAGAAACTGCCCAGTATCTACAGGTCTTTGACCATTAATACATCCAAGGAGATGATGTGTTACAGTGACTTTCCCATCCCAGATCATTTTCCCAACTACATGCACAACTCCAAAGTCATGGAATACTTCCGGATGTATGCTAGACACTTTGACCTCCTGAAATATATCCGCTTTAAGGTAAAACAGAATTTTTTTTTTTTTTTACTGGATGAAATGAAAGAATGTACTTGAAAGTTTTGTTGAATAGCCTTGGGGAGGATCAGTGCAGTTTAATGAGGAGGTAACTTTGTTTCCCTCCCTTCTGTCATGGCCAACTAGGGTTGTGGAGGAATGTAAGAAAAAAGTGGATTTCACTAAGTACTTTTGCCTCAAACCTGCCTAAAAGCAAGGAATCCAAATCTGGATATTTGAAATCCTCTATAAATACACGACAAGTTGTGATTTATTTACCAAACTCTATAACAATTTTCTCATTCTGCCCAGGCATTCTTTGGCATATTCCAAAAATAATATCATTTCTATTTCTGCTTCTGTTTTTCTTCACTCAAATATTCTCCATCATGTTTCCCTCTTGCCACTCCAATCCACAGTTTTGATTACTGGATTTCTTTCCATGAACATATCTTCTTTTAAATTTATCTTTTTTTATTCTGGAATTAAATATAAAATAAAGTGAAGCTTTTCTTATTCAAAGTAGAACATAAAATGAGAATTGTACATGAAACCATTAATCTCTATCATAAGTAGCTTATTTTTAGTTTTAAGTACATAATAAATTTAAGATGTAACTTTTTTCATTTGTTACTTTTTCAATTACATGAAATAAATTATAACCTTTATTTTTTTACCATTTTGGGTTACAAATTCTCTCCCACCTTCCCCTCTAACCAAGAAAGCAAGCAAAGTTATACATGTGTTATAACATGTAACTTTCAAGACTATCCTCCTTGTCTATCTTTCTGCTTTCCTTCTTCTCTTCTGTACATTTTTTTAAATGCTTCGATGACTCTTCTAATTTTTTGACAACCCTATTTCCAGCACTTCTCTACTTCTTAACTTCCTCTACCCCAAACTAAAAAGAAAAAAAGAAATGCTTTGTGACAAATATGCATAGTCAAACAAAAAAAATTCCCACATTGATGGTATCCAAAAAAAGTCCATGTAGGGCATTCTACATTATTCCTGAACCCGTGGTTGGTTATTTCATGAAACACAGTCTTAAGTCTTTCAAAGTTCCTTCTCTTGAGAATATTATTGTTTTGTAATAAATTATATTTGGAGTTCTTCTCACTTCACTTAGGATTAATTCATAGAAGTCTTCCCAGGGTTGTCTGAAACTATCCTTTTAGTCATTTCTTAATGGCACAATAATATTATATTACATGCATATACAGCAACTTGTCAGGGACTCTCCAATTTATGAGTACTCCCTTAATTTCCAGTTCTTTGCTATAAAAATAGACAAAAAACCCAGCCATATGTTTGTTTGTTTTTAATATGGATCTATTTGATCACTTTCTTGTGTAGGTTTAGTTGTGTTATCACTGGATCTAAGGAAAAAATTTAGTAACATTTGGAGCATAAATCCAAATTGTTATTCAAAATGGCTAGACCACTCCACTAAGTGAATAAATGTTCCTGTTTTCCCACAGTCCTTTCAACAATTGTAGCTGGTGTGAGGGATGAGCTTTATAAAACTTAAAACTCTAGAAATGAGAATTATTATTTTCATTCACAACTGTTCCTATAGCCTAACTCATTCATCAAGGATTTCACACTAATCTCTTCTAGAGAACACTTTAGTTTAGAGTTAATTAGAATTTTGTTGGCTTTTTCCTATTGAGCCTGCAGAATATTTTAAAAATAAATCCATTGAAAGTCTCTATTGGGAATTTAGACTGAAGTTTTGTTTCAGATATGAGCTGTGAGTTATTAGATGGAACCAGTAATCCAAATTCAGGATTCTGGGGAAAGGTTGTATAGTTATTGTACTTGGTTTGCTAGACCTCCAACTCCAACATATAATATAACTACGAACTTATAAAATAAAGTTAAATGAGTTTTATTTCATCTCTTTTGGCTTCCTTAAGTGTTTTTTTCTTTTTTAATTAAAATTGATTTCATTTTCAGTTATGAATTCTCTTTTTCCCCTTCCCCGAATGAGAAAACAAGAAAAACAAAACCCCTCACAAAAGTGTATAGTCAAGCAAAACAAATTCTCACATTAGGTCTGTGTGTGTGTGTGTGTGTGTGTGTGTGTGTGTGTGTGTGTGTGCATGTACCTGTGTTTCAGCCTGCACTCTGAATCTATCACCTCTCTACCTGAAGGGAAATACAATAAAAGTGTTAAAGAAGAACAGTAAAGTGGGCAAATGACAAACAAGAGAATAAACCAACAATATATAGATTCTGAAAATAGGAAGCCACATTTTAAGCAAGCAAGATGGATTTGCAAAAACCAACATTGAAAGAGATTTATTGACCCATGTTTTTCCCAATTCAGTTATAAATACACTTAGAAAGCAGTATAGAATGAGCAAGTACCAAGAGTACCAAGCCTAGAGTCAGGACAACCTGAGTTTAAAACTGGTTTACTGATTGTGTGACCCAGGGCAAGTCATTTAACTGCCTCCATTTCTTCATCTATAAAATGAGCTAAGGAAAGAAATGGCAAGTCACTACAGTATCTTTGCCAAGAAAACTCCAAATGGGATCATGGAGAGTCAGATATGACTAAAACAACTGAACAACAACCATGGTGCAGAAGAAAGTGTTAATTTTGGCACTGATTGTTAAAGACTCATGTCCATCATGTCTTACACTCTGATCTTAGGCAAATCACTTTTCTCATCCACAAAATGAAGGAGTGGACTAGCTGGTCTCTAAGATTCCTTCAACTATGTACTTCTTCCTTTATTCTCAGTCCAAGGTGCAAAGTGTAAAGAAGCGTCCAGATTTTTCTTCTTCTGGTCAATGGGATGTGGTTGTGGAGGCTGATGAAAAACAGGAGTCCTTTGTCTTCGATGGGATTCTGATTTGCAGTGGTCATCATACTGACCCCAACTTCCCTCTTGAGTCTTTCCCAGGTGCGTCTCTAAGAAAGTGAAGGTAAAAAAGAAAAGAACTTTCCAATTAACTAAAGGCATCTATTTGGTGTAATGGATAAGATATTGGGCTTGAAGTCAAGAAGACTCCTTGTATAATTTGTGTATGTTCTCCAGAGAGGTTGAGGATATGGCATATATACATTAATTAAAGAGCAAATAGGGAAGGAAAGAGAGATTAAAGAGGGTATAGAAATATTTGAGGAAAGAGAAAACTCATTACAAAATTAATATTCATTTTAAGGAAATTTCAAACCTCCAGGGATCCCTTCTCCCCTATCCCCGCCAAACACAGACACTAACCCTTGTCAGCTTCCAGTCTCATCTCTCCCCTTCTTATTAAAGACTCATATTCTCTCAAAGTATAATCCCAGTCCTGACTTTTTCATTTTCAGTAACAACTCTAGTCACTCCATAACAAAAACACCCAGGTTTTATATTCCTACCTATAAAACTACCAGTTTTATTTTCTTACCTACTCCAGTTTATCAGAAGCAGGACCTCAGAAGTGATTGGTTTAGAGAGCTGCCCAGTACAATGAGAAATTTTTATTCCCCAAATTCACAAAGCCCTGTATGTGTCAGATGTAGAACTTGAAAACAGATGTTTGTGACCACAAAACTATTCTTCTAACAACAACATGGTGGCTCTCTAGTTACCTTGGCATAAGTAGGTCTCTCAGATCCTTTGTAACCTTTTGGCTGGCTGGGAATAGCTCCCTGAAAAAAAGATACCTAATAGGTAATGTTTAAGAAATGAAAACAAGAAGAGAGGGACAGGATAGGCTCTGTTTGGGGAAAACCTGGGGAATGTTGTTTTGGGAAACTCTGGGCTGCTAGGGACAAACAGGGTAGTTGTTACATAGGAAAAGAGGGAGATACCTTGGCAAGGGAAGATGATCCTAGAACAGGGAATAGGAAAACATTAAGTCTAACTTATGATACTTTATGAATTTGTTCAGTCCTGGTCCTTTGCAAGACAGTAATGACTAAAGTGGCTTTGAAGTGAGATCATTCTACTCTTTCCATAATTAATATTCTTGGATGACATTCAAGGAAGATCCGTGTTTGACAGGCTGTTATTGGGAGTACCTTTTAGATGAACAGATATTCCTCTTCAGCCCATCCAATCTCTTTCCTTTGCCTAGATGAGGTGTGAAGTCACAGCATGTACCCTGGCACTGTTTATCTCCTAGGACAAATAGTGCAAATGAAGGTCCTCACCCACCCTGTGTCTTTTCCCTGCCTCGAATTCCTAGAATGAGGTTGCCTTCCCTACACTGAATCAACAGTATGGAAATTATTCCACAATCCTGATCTCTGTTCTCTTCTTATAGGCATTGAAAAGTTCAAAGGTTACTATTTCCACAGCCGGGAGTACAAAAGCCCAGAAGAATTTTTAGGAAAGAAAATCATCGTGATTGGTATTGGGAATTCTGGAGCAGATATTGCAGTGGAACTCAGTCGTGGAGCAAAACAGGTTTGTACACTAGAAAATTAGATTCAAATCACCCCAACATTTTTTCCAAAGGGGTGTCCTTTATGTGTTAGACATAAGTGTTCACAATGAACCAAATGTCTGGATAAAAAACCAAAATATCAATGACCTAGATTTTCCAAATATCTGGATATTTCTTTTTTGCATTGTGTAGACACAGCCTCTGTTTCAGATGTAAATTTTTGCAGTTCTTAATCACTTTTAGAAATCTGGTGAAGTCTACAGACTCCCTTCTCAGAGTAAAGTTCTTCAGTGAATAAAATAAAATAGAAAAGATTACAAAGGAAATCAATTATATTGAAATACAGTTATCCAAATACAGGATTTCCCAAAAGTTTTAGTACAATTTTATTGCACTAAGATTTTGAGGATGCCCTGCTTTAAAAAGACAAATACACAAACAAAAGAAGTTCAAAGACTGGTTAAGAATCCCTCATATTCTACCATACAAGTCTACTTTCCCCTAGACATCTAAAGTTAACTAGAATGCCAGAATTAAAACTAGAATGGAGTGGTTCTGGCTAGTCCAATAGTTAACAAAAGCAAGAAACCTTGTTTTCCCTTGTTTCCATCCTTGTGGAATTTTTTTTTCAAAGTCAATTCTTCACTCTTCTGCCTTAATAAACTAAGTGTATAATGAACAGAATAAATCTTTTTCTGGTGACTTGGTACCTTGTGGGGAAGTCCTTCAAGGTTCCCATTCTGCACATAAATTTCCATTCTACTCCAGATCTCTATATGTACAAAGTGAGGGAGGTTCGGCTGAATCTGTTCTCCTCTTAGTTCCTATTCAGAATTTTTAGATTTAATAAACCTAAATTCTCTTCTGTTTTGTTTTCATTTGCTTCTTTTTCCTCAAAAAAGGCAAAAAAAGGCAAAATATAATTTGTAGGCTGTAGTTATTTGAGTGTTTGTTAAGTGAGATCTCATTGGATTGATCTGGAAATGCTGAATATAAGAATCTACTTTATTCTTTAATTTTGAATATCCATCATTCATTATTTCTTGGAAATACAAATATTAAATCTTAAAACAAGCTCACTCAAAGCCACCAGAGGGCTGCATTAGTTCTTTACTTTGGATAGCTTATTGGTGGTTTGTACTCTAGGTTCCAATTAATGTGATTAAAAATCCCTTGAAGTGGTCACATTATTTGAATTTTCACTGCCTATTTCTACTGGACCGGAGCCAATTATTGTACTTTACATAACTATAACTTCATATTGTGCAAATTTGAATGCATGCAACCAAATCAATACATGCATTGGATTAATTAACTAAATATGCCCTTTGAATCCATACAGTGTCCTAATCAGTGGTGTGGAGGTGACTCAAGGTTTTCTAAGGCATAGTATCCCATAGATATGGCAAGTCCTGTCAAAAGGAAAGACTTTGATTATGAGACTAATATTTATTATTAGCTGAATCAAAAGTCAATTCTACATCCAACAAGTCAAAATCTCCCAGTGATTCCGGCAACTCTAAAAGATAGTCAATTCAGAGGTCCTGCATCAAGGGGAAGAGTTTCTACAATAGAAGTACTGATACTAGTATAATACCTGGTACATACTAGACACTTAACAAATGTTTACTGAATGAGTGATCTAAAATGATCTGCCAGTATATATCTAGTATTTGATGACCAATTTAGGGAAATTTAGAAAGGCTCATGAATAGAAAATAGACATCAGGCTTTATTTTTTTAACCAGAAAAAATCATGGTGACCATCTACTAGAGCACAGATCTTTCTCAATCTATTATCAGTGAAGATGGTAGCCTGAAGAACCCTGAAGTGAAGATGGTAGTAGCCTGAAGAACACTGAAGAAATCCCATATCTTTCAAGTGCAAACATATAACTCTAGAAATTTACTAAAACAGAGCCCTCCACTATTGTTGGCACTCAGCAAATCTCATAACTGGTCGTATTTAGCAGGTGTGATGTTTGCAATTGATAACTCCACCTACTCCTTTGTGTCTCTCTCAAGAAAACCTGAAAAAAAGAATTTTTAAAAGAAAATAAGGAAAATCAGAGAGATCCATCCATTTCTCATCCTCTTTTTTTTTCCTTCTCTTTCCATCTATCCTTAGAATGTCAAGACTGATATGACTCAGTTCCCCCAGGAGTATGTTAACTTGCTGCTTACTAGATATAGACCTTACAGTTAGACTACCAAGAGTTAAATGAACTCTCATAGGTGATAAAGAAACTGTTTTTAGAAGCCTTGTTCACCCCCTTTTCCACCACTGTGCCAGTGGCACTGAGGAATGCCCAGAAATAAGGAATGCTATAATTTTTATTTATTTCATATTTTGTTAAATTCACTACCGAGTAGCCAATCTAGTAACAATGAGCCACTCTATTCTTAGAAAAGGCAAGATGCTCAAATACCTAAAGGAATCTTTGCTATCATCCTCATGTTTTTTCTCTCTACTAAAACAAACTGCAACTCAACCACAAGTACATCGTGTGTTACTCTTGTCCATCTCTTATAAAAAACAGTGGCGGCACATTGATCAAATTTACAGAAATACAAAGCTGGAAGAGAAACAAGAATGGCTGACAAGGAAATCAGGATTTTAAAAGATTTTGATAGGCTAGAAAATTGGGCTGAATCTAATAAAATGAAATTCAAGAAATCTACATGTAAAGTCTTGCCCTTGGGTACAAAAAAAATTAACCTTTATCAGTACAAGATGGTGGAAGCATGGTAAAATATCAGCTGCTTTTAAAAAGATTTGAAGAATTTAATGAACTGCAAACTCATGATGTGTCAGCACTGTAAAGTGGCAGATAAAAAAGGTAATTTAGTTTGGGGTTACATTGAAAGTTATAGCTCCTCAAAGGAAGGTGAAAGTTCCATTTTTCTCTGTTTTTATCAGTTCTCATTTGGATTATTGTGCCCAACTCTGGACAATATAATTTAAGAAAGACATTGATCAGCTGGAAAGTTTCCAGAGGAGAGCAACTTGAATTGTGAAGGGCCTTAAGTTCATGTCAAACAATCAGCTGAAATAGCTTGGAAGAGAAGAGTTAGTGGGGGGTGGGGGTAGGAGAGGCTGAATTCAAGTATTTGAAGGGCTTTCATGTGGAAGAAGCATTAGACTTGATCTGTTTGCCCCCAGAGGGCAGGATCAGAGGCAATATATGAACTTGCAGAGGCAAATTTAGGCAAGATGCCAGGAATGTCTTCCTAAGAATGAGTAATATCCAAAAGTAGAATGAACTTCCTTGAGAGATGGTGGGTTCCCTCGCCTTGGAGGTTTTTAAATAGAGGGTTTTACTTAAGATCTTGTCAAGCATGTTACAGTTGGGGCTCCTTCTATGTGGATGTGTCAGACGAAATGTCTGCTGAAGCCTTCTCTCAGATTCTGTGATTTTGTGATTCCTCCCATGAATTCTCCACTAGAGGGGAGGTGTGTTTCCAACACACTAATAGATTTCCACAATTTGGCTGACCAGTTCATCTTTTTATGTAGGACTTCTTTTCTTGAAGACTTCTTTTGCTCTGTTACTTTATCATTTCCTGTACTGCAGCCTATTCAGACTTACCATGCACCTTTCCATTGTCATCTGGGTGATATCCATTTTTCTTTGAAGTTTAAAATGTCCCATGTATTCTGGCCATTCAGCAACTCCAGAAGAACACTAGTAGAAATATCAGTCTTATAGAGAAGACTTATCAGTTTTATATCTTATAGAGAAAACTTATCAATTTTATAGAGAAGCTTAAGAGTCACTAAATGAAATTTCTGATTTCCCAAAGGCAATCTTGCCTGTGCTTCCTCTTCTGTTCACCTCTGGCCCCAACTCATTGTCCATTTGCAGTATCTGCCTAAGATATATATTTTTATCTGTACATATGTATATTATATATCTATGTACTTATACATATAACAGAGAGAGAGAAGAGCTCTAAAGGCTGGCCTTACAGCTGCTAAATATCAGAGTCTGGGCAATATTTTTCTTCTGTTTGGTTTCTCCTACATGAATAATTAGGCTAAAATTTTTTGGATGGTTGATTTTAAGGAACTCATCTGGAATGATCTTCTGGACCATGGGTCAATCAGCATCGCGTTTTTAACAAGTGGAAGAAAGATGTGAATGAAAAACACTCAATTTCTCTCTCTTCTCCACCCACTTCTCTTAGGTCTTCCTTAGTACTAGACATGGATCGTGGATATTACATCGTGTTTGGGACAATGGGTACCCACTGGACACTTCATTCTTCACTCGGTTCAACAGCCTGATTCGGAAAATAGCAAGTATTAGAATAATCAACAGTTATCTGGAGAAGACATTGAATTCAAGATTTAACCATGCCCACTATGGGCTGCAACCTCAGCATAGGTACATAGGGTTTATGTGTAGATGCATATAGGCAGGTGTGGTTATGTCTATACTTGCTTGTGTGTGTGTGTGTGTGTGTGTGTGTGTGTAGATAGATAGATAGATATATGCGGAATATATATTTGTGTTTATATGTTTAAAGACTAATAATTGGAATTTATATAGCACTTTAAAGTTTATAAAGTATTCTATACGTGTCAACTCAAGTATATATATATACACACACACATATGTGTATATGTATTGGGCAGCTAGGTGGTACAGTGAATGGAGCACTAGTTCTGGTATCAGGAAGATCTGAGTTCAGATCCAGCATCAGACACTTACTACCTGAGTGACTTTGGACAAGTCACTTAACCCCTATTTGCCTCAGTTCTTTCATCTATAAAATGGGGACACCTTGAAGAAAGAAATGGCAAACTACTCCAGTATCTTTACCAAGAAAACCCCAAGGATGGGGTTAAGTAAAGTTGGGCACAACTGAATGAACAGCATTAACATGTACATGAATGTATGCATGTGCACTTTTTTAGTTAATGCACAGTACATAATTTATAGCATATTGAACTCTAGCTTTCATTTACTCTTTTTTCCAACACTATCCATTTTCAACTAATTGCATTTATAAAAATAAGGTCGCACATAAATAAACTTCAGTTTGTCAACCCGCTTCTTTTGTCCTTCACTCACAAGGATCCCCTGGGTCTCATCACTAAACTCTACTTTTCTTTAGTCCAGTAGATATATTTCCTCTGTCTTCACTTCCTCCCTACTTTTGTAGTTTATTTCTGTGCCTTTCCTTCCTTCTCCTTATCCAATTGATCCAGTTAGGCAGAGACATGAGAGACCCAAGGAACCTAGGACATTCCCTTTAGGAATGCTCACATTTAAGAATCAGGAGTCAGATTAGTCAATAAAAGAGAGAAGAAAAAAGCAACCAACTTGCTACCTAATATCTATGTTTACTATGGGTAAATTTGTTATGATGGGAGGAAAAGTTCATGGAACAAACATCCCCAGCTCGATTTCTCAAAAAGTTAAAGTTTCCTCAAAGATATTTCTAAATTTTATATTTTTTCACCTTTTGATTGGTCTCAACTAAAATAAGGCAAAATTAGATAATACATTTGATGTTATACGAAATTCCATTTTATGTGGCTAGACATAGTCTATTCAATGTATTCATACATAAGAAAGCTGTACAGAGAGACAAATTCTACTTGATTAGATGTGGTAAGATTGTTTCTGCAAAAAATTGGACATCCAGGTTTTGGTCAATAGCATAACTTAACCTGTAATAAAACAAAATATATTATGCCATTATTTCTATAGATTTAATAACATCATTGTAACTCATGGAATCATAGAATGTCAGAATTGGAAGAGAATTCAGTAGCCATTTAGTATAATCATAACCAAAACAAAATCACCATAATACACCCAACAAATAATCCAGCTTTTTCTTCAAGAGCTTCAATGAAGGGGAACCTACAGTTCATCCTCTTTTTGATGTATCTAGGTGTTAGGAAAGTTTCCTTTACTAAGCCAGCCTAAATTTGCTTCTTCACAATTCCTGCCCTAATTCTATTCCCTTGGGGCAACCAGAGCAAGTCAATTCCCTTTTCCACGTGAGATTCTTGCAAATACTTAAAAGATAGCTTTCATGTCCCTTTTAAGTCTTATTTTCCTCCCAGTTCCTTTGAACAGTCTTTGTAGGGCATATACTCAAGACCCTGTACCATCCCAGTATGGATAGGTCAGACTATGCCCATCTCTAGAAGTTCACCAGGTTACTTATGTTCTTATTAAATTATGATGCCCAGAACTGAATGCAACATTCTGGATATGGACTGACAAGGACAGAATATTATGAGAATAGCATTCCTGAACTAGAACTCACAATGTAGCTCAAAATCACAATAGCCTTTTTCACTGCCATATCACCTGTTAATTCTTACTGAATTAGAAATTCATTAATTTTTATCAGGCAAAATTACACCTACACATTCTTTCTCCATCTTGTGCTTGTAAAGCTGTTTTCTTGAACTCAAAAGTAAGACTCTACATGTATCCTTATTAAATTTTATCTTATAGCCCAACACTGGTACCTGTCCTCAAAGAGTTCTAAGAGAGATAGCTACCTTCCACCTCTAAAGTTATATTTCTTTGAGGAATTAATAGACAAAGTTCTTACAAAACTTGCAGATAACATAAAACTATGAAAGATCACTAACACATTAATATCCAAAAAGATCTTGAACTCTCCTAAGTCTGCTTCCATTTTCTCATTTGTAAACTGGAAATAAAATGGCATCCCAGGGTTTTTGTGAGAATAAAATGAGATAATGTTTATAAAGCATTTTGAAAACTGTAAGCTTAAAAATTAATATACAATAACTCCAAGTATTATATTTAATAAGATTTATTAATAACTTGAAGTAAAAGGAATAAAAAGACAAAAGTAAGAGCCTGAGTAAAACCAGCTTCCCCAGCCATTCACATGGGAAAAGAGAGTGAGGGGAGGGCTACACCCACATTTATCTATATAACATAAGCACGCAACTTGGGGACGAAAAGAAAAGGGATGCTGGGTAATGTAGTTCAAGGGTTCAAGATTTCTAATTATACAAAACTTTAAAACACTATTATTATTACTATTATTATGTTGTTCTCTTGGTTGGTTGTTGAATAGAAGAAAAATACTCAGACATTTGATATTAAAGGATGAAGACTTGAGTGACAATACAAAGTACTTGCATCCATTCCATTCTTTAGAAACTTATATTTAAAAATAAGAAACATGAACAAATGGATTCATCAAGTATGTGACCTACTTATTTTCATATGTGATTTTGGTAAAGCTGTGTTTGTGTCATTTGGAAATTATTGGCACATGGGCAATGATATCCACAGTAATAATATGTTGGGAGAGGAAAGGGAAGAGATACAAATTATAGTTTAGGGAAAAGTAAAACCAACTTGTCAACTTACTGTGTTTTCCATATACTTTACACATTCCTTTACATATTGTTTTGATCCTTATGTACACTTTTTGGACTTTTATTTCATCTGCAGATTTTTAAGCCAGCATCCAACTGTCAGTGATGACCTGCCAAATCACATCATTTCTGGTAAAGTCTTGGTGAAACCAAACATAAAGGAATTCACTGAGACAGGTGCCATTTTTGAGGATGACACCAAAGAAGAGGACATCGATGTGATCATTTTTGCTACAGGATACAATATTAGTTTTCCTTTCCTTGAAGATCTCATCAGAGTCACCAATAATGAGGTGTCCCTCTATAAGCTTATGTTTCCACCTGACCTGGAGCAGCCAACACTAGCAGTCATTGGCCTCATCCAACCCCTAGGAATTGTCCTACCCATTGCAGAGCTCCAGAGTCGCTGGGCTACACGAGTGTTCAAAGGTACGAGGATGAACCTTGGAGAGAGCGTGACTATGTCTACCATATTAAATCCTCAGGCTCTTCCTGGGAGCACTTTGTCCTCTTTAATAAGATATATTCTATCATATCCTTGGCCACTTGCTAAAATCTAGTTTTTATTTCCCAGGGCTGAACAAATTACCCTCGGTGAAGAATATGATGGCTGACATCACACAGAGAAAGACAGCTATGGCAAAACGGTACGAAACTTTACCCAAAGAAAAAAACCAGTTATATGTGGTAATGGGATTCCCAAGCATAGAATTTTGAGCTATCTACTCATCTCTATTCATTTCTTATAAGAATAGTAGCTAGCATTTATATAGTACTTTGAAGTTTACAAAGTACTTTGCAAATTTTCATTTTAACCTCACAGAAACCTGGAAGGTAGGCACTATTGTCACTCCCATTTTATAAATGAGGAAACCGAAACAGACAGAGGCTAAGTGACTTGTGCAAAATCATATAATTAGTGTCTGTAGCAAACTCAGATCTTTCTTACTAAAAGTCTGTAATTCAATCTACTGCACCATTTAGCTGCCATATTGCTTTTTCACATTTCTCTTTGTCTAAACTTTAGACTCAAAAAAGGAATTATATACTTTCTTTCCCCAATGCTACTGTTAGGTTTCCAACTTCTAGGAGTTTATTGTTACAATTATTGGTGAAAATTAACATGGTCTAAAAAAAAGAAGTCACTTGAGTAAAGAAGTCAAGTCATGCTAAGTGATTATTTTTAACAGAACTATATTCTCTTGCTAAATAGTAGTAAAATCTTTTGGGGGGGGGGGGCAAAACGGTATGTTCAATCATTTTGTTGTCATTTTGTAATCTTCATTGTCACTTTTAATATTCCAGCCAAAAGGTTTAAGGCTCTTTCTTGAGTTCTTGGTATGTTCCTCCTCAAGAATGTATCATCAACAATAATAAATCACTGAATATTAGAGCTGAGTATAACTGGTGAGGTACCTTTTCTTACTGAAGTGTGGTTTTTGGAAGGAGAGAAAGGGAAATTATAGGGACGTAATTCTGGACGTGAGTCTAATCTGATATCATCGTTTGTTTAGGTGTCTTAATCAATTTAAAACTCTCATTCTTTTCAACTACTCCTAGTGAATTATAGACCAACTAAGAACTCCATTAACTTTGTCCAATCTCCCAAAATCAGATAGATGTTCTACCTTAGATTCATAGAATCATGAAGTTGAAAGTTATCTCAGAGACCGCAAAGTCAAGATTCCTTAAGAGGACATTTCTCAGAACAACAAAATTATCCTCAAGAAGCTTCCAGTAGTAACTATATATTTTCTATGTTTGGCAATTTATATGCAAATTAGTCTGCCATTTACAAGTTATGTAACTTTGGAGAAGATATTTCTCATCTCAGCCACAGTGTATGTGATATGAAGGTATTAAATGAGATATTCTCCAAGATCTTTTCAAGATATAACAGTATAGTATTCTGTTATACACGAATCTATGATTTCATCAATCTGAGTATTTATCCACATGTAAACTTCTAAACAGTTGGCTTCCATATATATATATATATAAGTTAAGAGACTTTCCTAGGATCACAAAATGCTTCTATGATCAAATATGCCATGCCATCTCCATACCTTTGCACTGGCCATCTCCAAAGTAGGATTCAACTGAAATCCCAAATTATTCAGAAAGCCTTTCTTGTTCCATTCAGTTGCTTATTCCTTCCTCTCTTAGATTACCTTCCATCAATTCTGCATAGATTGTGTATATTCTTAGTTTTTTATAGGTTGCCTCATCCATTAGAATTTAAGATGACTAAGGGCAAGGACTGTTTTTGTCTAACTTTACGTCTCTATCATTTTGCACACAGAAATGTACAAATGTATCCCATACTCTTATAATATTCAAGTTATAATATTGACGCTATCAATGAGGAACAGAATTTATTTCAGAAACAAAAAGTTTTGGAGCATTTCTTGTTCAGCCCAGGTCTTGTTCTCCAGAAAAATGGACTGAGATTAACCCACACTTTTTCTTCTTGCTTCAGGTATGTGAAGAGTCCCCGCCATACAATCCAAGTGGATCATATTGAGTACATGGATGAAATTGCCACCCAAGTTGGTGTGAAACCCAACCTTCTCTGGCTCTTCCTCCGGGATCCCAAACTAGCCTGGAAGGTTTTCTTTGGCCCCTGCACCCCCTACCAGTACCGTCTGCAGGGACCTAGGAAATGGGTTGGGGCAAGAAGAGCCATACTGACTCAGATGGAGAGAATACTTAAACCCATGAGAACCCGCATTGTCAATGCTGAGAGAAATTCATCTTCAGACCTTTCTTGGGTTAAGATGGTACCTACTGGCTTTGCAGTTTTGGCCAGTATCTTATCTTACTATTGTTATATCTATCAGCCTAAAAGGAAGTAAATGAATGTGATAACAAATAGTAAAACATAAAATCACTTCTATACCTCCTAATTTTTAAATTTTTAAATTTAAATTCAATCACCTTGGGTCAATTTCATTTACAGGTATCACAACTGCTATGGACAATGGTAGATAGTTTTGCTTTATTTAATGTGGTGGATTTTTCCAGAAAGGGGGTGTAAAAATATAATTTTAGCATGTTAAATCAAAATGTCAAAGGTAAATCTTCTATTTAAAAAATTGTCTAGTGAATCTCTTTATAAAATGAATAACCATACCTTAACTGGTTCTGTCAAGGTATGCTTTTATAATTCTTTTAACTTTTTTATAACCCTTTTCTCTGATTCTAATCATTTGATGATGTTTCCATTTAGAAAGTTTTAGTTTACCAGATGGGAAATGGGAGGTAACATGAAAAAGTCTTTTAATCACTTATATTTGTCAGAAGATAGGAAATTGTTTATTTGTTAAGTACATTTTTAAGTAGTGAAACAACTGATTTTTAAAGTTTAAAAATATTTATTTGTAAATCTCACCTTTTTAAATATTTAAATTTGTTTTTAAATATGTAAATCCAGGGTTTTCAGATGAAATTTTGTGTATAACCAAACTTTGGAATGGACAATGACTTTAGATGTGGACAAGAAAATCTAATGTCTTCTAAAAGACTCTACCTTATAACCGATACCTCAAAATCTACCAGGAGAATGTGTGAATCAAATGAGATATTTGTGAAGCACTTAACAGAGTGACTGGATCATACTACTAGGCTTTTAATAAATGTTTATTCCCAGTACCTGTGACTTTCAATAATTTTAATATTCTTTCCATTGTATTATGTTCCCTTGAACAACAAACACAGTTTGGCAACTTCAGTATTCATTCCCGTTAATGGTTTTTCTAATACCCTGGTATCATTACTTGATTTCCCCAAATCCTGTGACTTCCATCTGCACATCCCTTCAATCCTTCACAGGCGTGGTCATGCATTAGTTATTGCTTGAAAATGTTCCAGCTTTGAGATAATGGGGGCATTTACATAAAGGTTTGAATGTTTGCTAAGTACATTAGACTTAGGCACCCTGCCATGGGCCTATGATAAGCAAAACTCCTGAGTACTACAGAAACAAATCAAAATGCAATCAGGAAATTGACAAAAGAAAGAAAAAATACAATAGAACATAGACAATGCTAACATGAATTTTTCTAGTTATCCCACAGGCACCTTAGTATGGGTTAGCAGGTTCAGTACAGTTGGTGGCACAGATTTGATAGAGTGCTGGGGCTGGAGTCAGGAATATGCCTCTTCCTCAGTTCAAATCCAGCTTCAGACATTTAAAAGATGGATAACCCTGGGGAAGTCACTTAGCCCTGTTTGTCTCAGTCTCCTCATCTATAAAATAAACTGAAGAAGGAAATGGCAAACTATACCAGCTTGTTTTCCAAGAAAACCCCAAAAAGGGTGACAAAGAGTCAGCCACAAAGAAGCAACAACAGCAAGGACACTTCTTTTTTTATTTGAAATCACTTCTTTACATTGATGATCTCCTTTGATCCTGGCAATGGTTATTGGAGGTAACTTGTCCAGTGTCATATAGATGAGGTTAAATGAAGAATTTGGGGGCAGGTATTCCTTATTCCAAGTCCAAAATTCTATCAACAATGCCACCTAGTAGAACTCTGGAATTGCACACTCTTAACACAAATTCCTGTCTTACATCTATGCAACACCTTTACCCTTTTTAAACTTGTTCATCACAGTACTCACACACAGTAATAAATGCTTACAGATCCACTGATTGATGATTCATCCTCATTTGGATACCTCCCAATTGTACCAGTCCTCTGTTTTGACTTTATTTCCTTCCTTTACCCAGTCCTAATCCTATGGCAAGCTTTATAATCTTCTCCAACACTGAAAGACCCTACTATCTTGGCATTATTTTAATCCCTAACTTTCTATAACCTCTCACAATTTAACTTCTCTATTGCATTTCAAGAAAGTGAGTATTTCTGGTGTGTTGGAGCAATCTTTTTGTTCTTCTCTCACTGACCTCCTTCCCAACCCACACTTTATTTCTTTAATATTAATATTTGCCTCAAAAAATAAGGAAGCACTCCAAAGTGCCGGGACAGCTAGGTGGAAAAGTGAATAGATCACTGGACCTGGAGTCAGAAAGATCCAGGTCAAATCCTGCCTGAGACACTTCCAAGCCATATGACCCTGGGTAAGCCAATTAACCCTTATTTATTTCCTACTCTGTAAAATGGGAACATACTGGAGGAAAAAAATGACAACTCCAGTTTCTTTATCCAAAAAATCCAATGGACAAAGCAATGGGCAAAGTGTATGGGTTCGAGTAGTGTTGGATGCATCTCAATGACTGAACAACAACCAAAGTATTGAAAAAAATCTGTCACTGATCTCATGACTCAGAGTTATCAATTATTTCCCTTTGCTGTAGCTCAGACCATAAGCAGCATGGGCAGCCCAATACACAGAACCTTTCTAAGGGACACTCATGACATAGGATACTCCAAATACAATTGTAATGGAAATTATATCTATGATCCAGCAGATAAGTCAATGGCTTTGATTCTTCCATCTGCCCCATCCTCCTCTTCCTCCCTCTTGCCAATAAATTTGAGACAATAAAAAATGAATACAATTAGAAGACTGTTGTCATAGTCCAGGGAAGAGACAATAAAGGCCTGAACTCCAGTGGCATCTATGTGATTGAAGAATAAGGAATATTAAAGAGATATGTTGTAAAGCTAGAAATGACAAGATTTGACAAAGAATTCAATATGTGGGGTGAGGGATTTAATATGGCACCAAGGTTACAGTTCTGAATGATTGCTCTTGACTGTAATAGCAAAGTTCAGAGAAGGAAAAAATTTGAGAGAAAAGACAATGAGTTTTGTTTTAGACAGTTTGAGTTTGAGGTTCACATGGGACACCCAGTTCTAGCTAACCAAAAGTCCATTTGTGGTGTAGGACTTTAATTCAGGAAAAAGACTAGAGCTAGATACGTAAATCTAGAAATTATCTATGCAGAGGTGATCGTCAAATGCAGTGATTAATGGGGAGAAGTGATCAAACTCAAACAGAAATGACAGTCATGAAACCATAGATAAGGACCCCTGCAGCTGAATATTGACTTAGAAAACTACATTAAACATTCCTAGGTTCTGCTGCATTTTTATTTTTTTATTAGAAATTTCTGAATTATATTTTAATGTAACCTGTGTTTGATACTTCTGACCTAAAGAGATGGAATAGAGAGAAAAGAAAATAGATTCCAGAGCAGATTCCTAGATCCCAGCAGTTAGTGGACATGATATGGATGAAGATCCAGCAAAGTAGGTAAATAGAATAGGAAGCAAGAGAAAGAAGTGCCATGGAAACCAAAAAAGGAAAGATTATCCAGGTGAAAAAGGTGATCAACAATGTCAAATACTGCAAAAAGATCAAGGAAGATGAGGGTTGAAAAAGGCCATCAGAATAGGCAATTAAGAGATCATCAGTAACTTTGGAGAGAGCTGTTTCAGTTGAATAACGAGATTAGGAGCCAGATTACAAAGGGCTGTACTCTCTCAGGTCCATACTTCCTGTACATTCTAGGTGATGAATAAGCTTTATTTGGGCTGTCCTGGGAACCTAGCCAGCCTTTTGGATGTTTTTGGTGTTTGAATATTTATTTTATGTTACAAATATCCAGCTTAACAAACAGGTTTTTAGACTAGGACAGTCAGATCATAAATGGGGCACCTCCTAGAGTTGTAGTCATGTAGTCATGTAGTCATGTAGTCATAAAGAACAGATGACTGAAGTAGTTTTTACTTAGGATATCTCTGAGCTACATTCTTAAGCGTTGCAGTGGATATTTACCCAAAGAGGTCTTAGTAATCAAATCCTCTAATGGCTCTATGAAAGTTCTTCCCACCAAAGCAGATTGCAAATCACCCTTGCCTACCAATATGGTGGTGTTGTGGTCCCACAGTTTTGCCATAATTCTTGCCATTTTTTGAAAAGCAAACAACTCTTATTTTTATTGAAAAACAAGTACATTATGCTCTGTCCTATGTACAACTTTTCCTCCAACACCTTTGGATCTTTCCTGGATTGAGTCTCAGCTAAAAGTGAAGGGAAAATGATTAGTCCCAACTGAATAGCTCCAAACTCAGGTATGGTTTACAGCCATGGCTATAGCATCTTCTCAGGTAGTGACCCCCATGACCTCCAGGAGCCATATGATAAGGGAAGGGAATATGAGAAATATCAGGATCCAACTGTTTCATAGCTGGGCTTCTGGGCAGTAAGATTTCTTAGAAATCTGGTCCATTTTGCTCATAGAAAGACTTGATCCAGTGGCATATGCATGGCTCAGGAAAACTTGACCAGATAGTCCAGACTCTCTACAGCTTTGATCCTCACTGTGGGTGCTGGTTCCTTCAGTAGTTGCTGGAAAGCAGAGAAAGTAGTTCAGATCTACCTGTTCACGAGCCACTTTATCTGCATGGAGCATTAAGAAACCAATTAACATGGCGGCAGCTGCCCAGATTTCCTTCCAGTAGCTCTTGAAGTAGAAGAAACTGGTACTGACAAAACAGTCCAGTGTGTCAGGGAAATTCTGCATCAGGCATTTTCTGGTATCATTCATGAACTCCCCAAAGTGTAGCACATACCTACTGTGCAGCTGCTTCTTAAAAAGGCTGTTAGCTCTTCACATTCCATATTAGAACCACCCATGCACAGGGCAAAGTTACAAGTGCTGATGACAGAGGGCTTGGAGTCTTGCAGTTATAGTAACAGGCTCACCAATCCATTGATGATCTGTCCAAAGAAGATATCCTCACAGTTTCCCTGGCAGAACTTATTCAGATGTTCAAAGAGGTTGATGGATGAACTCCAGGATTCATCCCACTTGTTGTCAAATGCAGATGATAATATGCAGCAGGATGGAGCAAACATCCCATTTTTCTGCCAAATCCAGCAGGCAAGAGAGCCTCAGCATGGCCTTCAGGACCACCAATTTTGCCATAGGGATGTTGGAGTCCACCCAACAACCTAGAGGCCTTCTTCAATTTCTTCTGACACTACAAGTGTCCTAAGGAAAGTTCTTTGTCTGTCTACTTTTCTACTGTCCCTGGAACATTATTCAATTTTAACCTACCAGATTTTTAAAAAGCCTTAATGTTTACCTACTGGCATGTAGCTTAAAAGACTTCAGCACCCTATAATCATTACTAATCCCTTCTTGACATTGTCAATGACTATATTGTCATTTAATAGTTTCAGTCATGTCCAATTCTCCATAACTCCATTTTGAATTTTCTTAGCAAAGATACTAGAGTAATTTGCATTCTCTCTCTCTCTCTCTCTCTCTCTCTCTCTCTCTCTACCTCTCTCTCCACCTTCTTCCCTCCCTCCCTCCCTCCCTCGTGTAGTAAGGGTAGTATTTGAATTGAGTATTGAAGAGAACTAGAAAAGTTCCAAAAGATGAAGGGGGAGAGCATTCCAGACACGAGGCATAGAGATAGGAGATGGAATGACACATCTAGGGAATGGCCAAGAAATTAGTTTGAATAATAACAAATTTCAGCAGCAAGAGATAAAAAGGGACATTCCATTTAAAATAATTCTAGACAATATAAAACATGTAATAAACTTGGCAAGACAAACTCAGGAATTATATGAACATAATTACAAAACACTTTTCACACAAAAAAGACAGATCTAAACAACTGGAAAAATATTAATTGTTCATGCATAGGCTGAGCTAATATAATAAAAGTGTAGATTCTACCTAAATTAATTTATTTATTCATTGCCATGCCAATTAAACTACTAAATAAGTATTTCTACAACTAGAAATAATAATAACAAAATTTATCTGTAAGAACAAAAGGTCAAGAATATCTAGGGAATTCACAAAAAGAAAAGGCAAAAGAAAGTGGCCTAGCAGTACCAGATCTCAAACTATACTATAAAGCAGTAATCATCAAAACAATCTGGTACTGGCTAAGAAATAGAATGATAGATCAATGGAATAGACTAGATACACAATATACAGAGGTAAATGACCTTAGCAAAGAAGTGTTTGATAAACCTAAAGACTCCAGCTTTTAGAATAAGAACTCACTTTAACAAAAACTGCTGAGAAAATTGGAAAATAGTATGACAGAAACTCAATACCTCACACCCTATACCAAGATAAGGTCAAAATGGGAGTATGATTTAGATATAAAAAATAATACCATAACTAAATTAGAGGAATATAGAAGAGTTTACCTGGCAAATCTTTGGAGAAGGGAAGAATTTATGACCAAACAAGAGATAGAGAGTATTATAAGATGTAAAAGGAACAATTTGAAAACTTTTGTACAAACAAAACTAACTACAATTAGAAAGGAAGCAAGAAACTAGGAAAAAATTTATAACAAATTTCTCTAATAAAGATTTTTATTTTTATTTTATTTTTAAAGATCTAGTTCCTCAAATCTATGGAGAAAAAAGTCAAATTTATAAGTATACAAGCCATTCTCCAATTAACAAATGGTCAAAGGATATAAAGGATATGAACAAGCAATTTCCAGATGAAGAAATCAAAGGTATCAATAATCATATGGAAAAATATTCTAAATTCTTCTGAATTAGAGAAATGCAATTTCAAATACCTCTGAGGTTCCACCTCGCACCTATAAGATCAGCCAATATGACAGTAAAGGAAAGCAGTAAATGTTGGAGAGGATGTGACAAAATAGGGACACTGATGCAGTGTTGGTGGAGTTGTAAACTGATCTAACCATTCAGGAGGGCAGTTTGGAACTATGCACAAAGGGCTATAAAACTGTGCGTACTCTTTGACTATGTAATACTACTTACTACTGGGTCTGTATCCCAAAGATATAATAAAAAGGGGAAAGTACCTACTTGTACAAAAAATATTTATAGTAACCCTTTTTGTGGTGTCAAAGCATTGGGAACTGAGAGGGGGTCCATCAATTGGGGAATGGCTGAACAAATTGTGGTACATGTTAGTGATGAAATACTATTTTGCTATAAGAAATAATAAGCAAGATGATTTCAGAAAGAGCTGGAAAGATCTACATGAACTGATACAAATCGAAATAAGCAGATCCAGGAGAACATTATACTCAGTAACTACAATATTATATAATGATCAACTGTGAAAATGTGGCTACTCTAAGCAATGCAATGATCTGGGACAATTCTGGAAGACTTATGATGGGGAATGCTATCACCTCCAGAGAAAGAACAGTTGAAGTTGGATGGATGTGGATCAAAACATACTATCTTTCACGTCAATTATTTATGGTTTTATTTTGCAGTTTTGGTTTAGTATGAGTGTGCTCTTACAACAATGACCAATATGAGTATGTTTTTGCATAATAATAAAGATTAAATCAAATTTTTAAAAAGAAATTAGTTTGGGGAAATATAGAGTATGTAAGGAGCAATAATATGAATAAATATAGGAAGAAGTTTAGAGGCGGAAGGTAAAGAGCTTTAAATACCTAGTAGGCTTAAATGTTTGTATTATATTTTGGAGGCAATAGTGAGCCACTTAAACTACTTGGTCAGGAGAATGCCATAGTCAGACCTTTTCTTTAAGAATATCACTATGGGAATTGGATGTAGAAAGGCCTGGAGAAAAGACAGGCTGTGCCAACATGGATAGAAAATGGGAAACTCTGCAATAGTCCAAAATAAAGATGACAAAAACCGGAATAAGAGTTGGAAATGGGTGAATAGATAAAAAGACAATGATAGTAAAAGAGATAATGAAGGTATACTCAATGAGAGGTTCTGTTGGAGAAATTTGGACCTTGGAAATAGTCTGACCTGTAAGTACTTCTGTCCAATTATAGCCAAGGAGGAAAGATGAGGCAAGGGGGAAGAAAGACAGAGAGAGAGAAGGGGGGGAGGAAGGGAGAAAGGGAGGGAGGGAGGAGAAGAAGAAGGAGGAGGAGGAGGAGGAGGAGGAAGGAAGAGGAGGAAGGAAGAGGAGGAGGAGGAAGATGGAGAAAGAGAAGGAGAAGGAGAAGGAGAAGGAGGAGCAGAGGAGGGGGAGGAGGAGAGGGGATAGATGAATAGATAGACAGATAGAAACACCATAACCATGATATGCATGAATCTTGTAACTAAATCTTGAACTTTTGCCTCAAGCTATCTTCTGCCACTCTGTTCTTTCTGCTACTCTTGCTTTCAGCTACTGGTCTACTAAAGGTTTTGTTTGCCAGCTCTTTTGTGATGTAAACTCCAATCAGCATCTCCAAAACCTACCCAGCACCAAAACTACCTATTATTCATTTGCAAGTTGTTTGGAATTTCTAATAAGCCATAGAGCAAGAGTGATGGAGGGGTTGGAAAGCAAGCCCCAAGAAATCCCTGCAAATTGTTTCTAGACCATTGAATCTGAATAATAGCTCAAAAGTGGCTAACTAGATAGTATGATATAGTAGATAAACTTTTGAACTTGGATTTAAGATCTGAGTTCAAAATCTGCTTCAGCTACTTACAAGTTATGTGACTAGTGAGTGGTCCAGTAAATTGGATTCAATTGCTTCTAAGGTCTCTTACAATGCTCAGTGTATGATCCTGTGATTTCAAGGCAATGAGTCAAATGAGGAAGAAGCTGTACTGGCACTCACCAGACATACAAGGAATTCAATTAAGACTGGCATGGCATGAGAAAGACCTTAGTCCAGATTTGGTAAAACTGACTTAAGATGCCACCCATTTTCTGTCAAATTCTGCCAGTATTCCAAATGAGAACTCTAGGGAACAAAGGCCATCCATCATGACTAGATGTAGCAACAGTCAGCCTATGCCTTTCTCTATTTCCCTAGATGCTAATGTCTTCTCTGTTTTGTAAGCTTCAGTTTATTTATGTGTCCCACAAAGCATATACTTTAATGTTTTAATTGGTTAAATTATTTTACAGAACTAGAAAAAATAATGAAAGTCATCCAAAAGAACAAAAAGTCAACAATATCAAAGGAATCACTGAAAAATGAAAGTCAAGGCAGAGGCTTAGTAGTACCACATTTCAAACTAAAGCACAAAGTGGTAATCAAAAAAAAAAATAGAGTGATTGATCACTGGAATAGATTAAATACACAGTATGTAGCAATAAATGACCCTAGTAATCTAGTGTTTGATAAACCCAGATATTCAAGCTTGGTAACAGTGTGGACTGAATTTTGCAAAGGACAGCAAGCAATTGGAGTTGAAGCTGACCTCAAGGAACCTAGAGGAGGTTCCATTTGGGAGGGGCCAGTGAAGGAGGGAGTTTGGTGAAGATTCTGAAGATTTTAAACAGCCAATGGCCAATTATGGGAGAAGACATGCAAGCTCTCAGGTGGGCTTGAGGTGAATGGTTGTGGGTGGCCAGGAGGATCTGGACAGGAATTTAGCTCTTCTGAACCCAAAATTCAGGGGCAATCTGAAGATTTCAACAGCAAAATCTTTTTACTGACTTCATTGCTAACGAAGAAGATATTGAAAGAATTGTGCTCCATAACTGGCCTTAGTGCCCGGACTCTGGTGGAAGCGGGCACTTGGGGGACTCTTCCTTGATCCATCTTGTACCCCTTCCTTTCAGTTATTCCCCAATTTGTTATCTAGTGTTAAGGATAGAATATGGTGAGGAGAGGGGGAGTCAGTTTCTGGGTCCAAACTACAGAAGATATCAAAACTGCTCTCTTGTTGTGGGGTTCATAGTTAATAAAGAAGTTATCCCAGTTCCCTCCTTCCTCAAAATCCACAAATAACCCTTGCCCTGTTATCCTGAATTCCCTCATCCTTATAATAAATCTTTATTAGTTTATTAGTGGTAGTTTGGGGCTGTTACTTTGAGGGGTGGAAGGCTGATCTTGTAGCTGAGGGGAAGATGATTACCAAACACCATCTTGAAGGGCTTTATTCCTTCATAGGTCTTCCCTGGGGTGGGGGGGGTGGGGGTTGAGTGGTTAGCTGCTCTGGCCCACTGATAACTATCAGGTGGGACCTGATAAACACATCCCACACCATCAATACTCACCCCCATACAGCTTGGAGGACAAGAATTTACTATTCAACAAAAACTACTGGGAAAACTGGAAAGCAGTTTGGCAGAAACTAGCCATAGACCATCACCTCATACCATACACCAAGATAAGTTCAATATGGAAACATGATTTAGACATAACAGGTAATACCATTAGCAAATTAGGTGATCTTGGATAGTTTACCTGTCAGATGTATGGATAAAGGAAGAGTTTATGATCAAACAAAAGACAGGAGGTTGACAGAAGTTAAAGTGGATAATTTTGGCTTCATAAAATTTTGAAGTCTTTTATAAACAAATCTAATACGGTCAAGATTCAAAGGGGAAAAGGAAATTGGAAGAATTTTTTCATATCAAGTTTCACTGATAAAGGTCTCATTTCTCAAATACATAGGGAACTTAGCCAAATTTATAAAAATAAATCATTTCCAATTGATAAATGGTCAAAGGATATAAAGCATTTTTCAGAAGAAACCAAAGTTGAAAAAAGTCATAAGAAAAAATGTTCTTAATCACTAATAATTATAGAAATGCAAATTAAAACAACTCTGAGGTACTTCACATGTCTCAGATTGACAGATATGACAGATAAGGAAAATGACAAATGCTGGAGGGGATATGGGAAAACAGGTACACTCATGCATTGGTGGCATTGTGAATTGGTCCAAACATTCTGGAAAATAATTTGGAACTATACCCAGAGGCCCATAAATCTGTGACCCTTTGATCCAATAATACCACTATTAGGTCTATATCCCAAATAGATCAAAGAACATGGAAAAGGACTATATACAAAAGTTATAGCCACTTTCTATGGTGGCAAAAAAATTGGAAATTGAAGGGATCAGAAATCAATTAGAAAATGGCTGAACAAGTTGTGATGTATCATTGTGCTGAATACATAAGAAATGATAAATGGATTGGTTTGAGAAAAGCCTAGGAAGTCTTATATGAAGTGATACAAAGTAAAGTGAGCAGAATCAAAAGAAAAATATATACAGTAGTAGTAATATTGTAAGGATGATGAACTGTGAAAAACTTAGCTACTGTGATCAAGACAATTCTTGCAAGTGGAAGACAATTCTAAGGGACCCATAACAAAAAATAGCATCCAACTCCAGAGAGAGAAATGACAAATTCTGAGTAGAGTTTGAAGCATGCATTTTTACTTTTCTTATTTTTCTTGGTTTTGTGTTTTTCTTTTACAATATGACTAATATGGAAATATATTTTGCATTACTCTACATATGTGATCAATACCATATTGCTTGACTTCTCCAGGGCTGGGAGAGGGGAGGGAGGGAGAATGAGAATTTAGAGTTCAAAATTTTTTAAATAAATGTCTTAAAATTTCTTACTTATAATTGGGAAATATTTACCAAAATTAACAAAAATATATCTTAAAATAATCCAAGTGTGAAAATCAGCTACTCTGATCAATATCATGATCCATATCAATTCCAAGAGACTCGTGATAAAAAATGATTCTCTACATTCAGAGAAAGAACTAATGAACTATGAATACAGGTAGAAACATATTTTTTCACTTTATTTTTCTTCCCTTTTTTGCAACATGGCTAATTTGGAAATATTTTGCGTGACTTCATGTGTAATACTATTACACATACTATTACACATGAAGTCATGCAATGCAGTGGTTCCCAAACTTTTTTGGCCTACTGTCCCCTTTACAGAAAAAATATTACTTATCCCCCTGGAAATTAATTTTTTTAATTTTAATAGCAATTAATAGGAAAGATAAATGCACCTCTGGCCATCACCACTCTCCTGGATCGCTACAGCACACACCGGGGGTGGTAGCACCCACTTTGGGAATCACTGGATTATAATGGATATCATATTGTTTGCCTTTTTCAATGAATGAGGGAGGGACTAGATCAGTGGTTCCCAAACTTTTTTGACCTATCGCCCCCTTTCCAGAAAAAATATTACTTAGCCCCCTGGAAATTAATTTTTTTTAATTTTAATAGCAATTAATAGGAAAGATAAATGCACTTGTGGCCATCACTGCCCCCCTGGATCACTGCAGCACACACTGGGGGCAGAGGCACCCACTTTGGGAATCACTGGACTAGCTGGAAAGAATTTCTAACTCAAATTTTTTAAATGAATACTTTTTTAAAAGAGAGTAGTGAGGATAGAGAGAAGTCAAAATCAGATTAATGAAGTATTGTTTTTCATGCTCTTTACATATTTAATTTTGGCATAAGGAAAATGAGTTTTTAATTGATTCTGCTATCATCTATAATAATTTTTAAATAATGGATTTTTAATTTGTTATATATGATCTCTCCATACTAATTTTCACAAAAGGTTACCCTTAAATCGATCTGCCTATTAAACCCAAATATCACTATTTGTCATTAAAAATTAAAAGTCCTATAATTTTTACCATTTAATATTGTAATGAAAGTAGTGGGAATTACCTAACATTCTAACTCTGCATACAAAGTTCTTTGAAGTTCTGGGGAAATGTTTCTCTTCTAAATTATGATCAAAGAACATTTTGAATCCCAAACAATTTTGGATGATGAACAAAGGATTCCATTCAAAAGTAGTAATATATCAAAGAAGAATTGCCTGACATCACTCAAGGAAATGTAATTTGAGCAAAGCCTTTAAGTCCCTGAAATGGTGATCACTAGCATCCTAGGCGTGTTTTTCCTCAGCTTTGATTAACAATTGTAGCTTCATTTATTGAGTCAGTCTTGGCAGTGTCAAGTTATCTAATCCGACCTCACTTCCTACAACATCCTTGAAAGGAGCTCATTTAAACTTATGTTCTAACAGTTCTATTCCTGGTAAGCTACTAACTTTCCAAAGCTATTTCATTCCATTTCAGATCAGGGAGCTAGATGAAAAGCTGGCATTGAAATCTGGAAGATATAGGTTCCAATTGCACCTCTGACTCTTACTATTTGTGTGGGCTTGGGCAAATCATTTAACCTCTCTAGATTTCAGTTTCCTCATTTGCAAAATAAATGAAGGGGTTGGCCATTCAATCAATCAAAAACATCTAAGTGCCTATTATGAGCCAGGAACTGTGCTAAGCTCTGAAGATATAAAAAGGCCAAAGACAGCCCCTACCCTCAAGGAGCATATAATCAAATGGGAGAGAAATCAAATAGATTTACAAAAATAAGCTATAGATAGGATAAATAGAAAATAATTAACAGAGTTAAGGCACTAGAAATAGGGATTGAGAAAAGTTTCCTGGAGAAGATGGAGTTTTAGTTTGACTTAAAGGAAATGAGGGAAGCCAGCAAGTAGAGATGAAAAGTGAGAGAGCTTTCTAGACATGAGGGATAGCCAAAGAAAATATTCAGAACCAACAGATGATGGCCAGTATCACTGGATGGAACATTATCTTGACAAGGAATAAAGGAGTAAGTTAGCATTAAGTTATGAAGGGTCTTGAACACCAAGCAGAGCATTTTATATTTTATCCTGGAGATAATGGGGCATCACTGGCATTTATTGAGTAGGCAAGTATTATGATCAGTCCTTTTCTTCTGACTATTCCTCTAGGATACTCCATATCCTACTTTTTTGCCAAAGAGGAGTACACACTGTTCCTTTAACACACCCTGTATGCTGATGGATTTCTACCTTTGTACGTTCTGTTCCTTTGGCTTGGAATGTTCCCTCTACCACGTGGAATTGTCCTTATCTCCCACTGTTCTTTCTCAATCTGTCATAACCCTCCCTATACTTAAAGTCTGGCTGAAACAATTGAAATGTCACATCCCTTGTGAAGCTTCCCAGATTCCTTCAACGGGATGTAATTTTTTTCTCTTCCAAATGCACACACACAATATTATAAGCATCCCTCTCATTGGTGTTGTTGAATTTTTTTTTCACTTGTTTCCAACTCTTTCTGACTCCATTTGGAGTTTTCTTGACAAAGCTATAGGAGTGATCTGCCATTCCCTTCTTTGGCTCATTTTATAGGTGAGCTCCTGAGTCAAACAGGGTTAAGTCACTTTCTCAGAGACACACAACTAGGAAATGTCTAAGGCTAGATTTGAACTCATGAAGGTGAGTTTTCCCAATTCCAAGCCTAGTGCTTTATCTGCAGTGTCCCTAACTACCTTCTTATAGTACTTATTAAATATTGTTTTATATTTCCATCATTTGTATGCCTGTATGGGGGAAGCAGCAAAGTGCTGAAGATGCTTTATGATATTGATATTAGGTGTAAAGTCATGTTGCTATGTTACCACCAACTATCCAAGTCACTTACTTTATCTCTCTGAGCCTCAGTTTGCTCCTTCATCAAATGGGTATTGTAATCATGAAACTACCTACCTCATAAGGTTATTGTGGGGAATCCAAATATATGTATAATATTTTATAAAGTTTAAAGTACCCCAAAATATGAAATCTTATTAGTTGTATGTTACTTGAAGGCAGGGAGTATGTATTGTTCATTTTTGCATTTCTTGCAGTAATTAGCCCAGTGTCTTCCACTCCTCTTTCCTCCCACTGTACTTCCATATTATATAAATTTTAAAGTTAATTAAACTAGAATGCAGATTATTTAGTAAATTTCAAGCACAAGTACCATTAATATGTGGTAGAAAACACTTTCCTTTTCTTCACCTTATTCTAGCCAGGCAATTGTACTCCTGACTTCCTTTACAGATTTGGTCATTCCCTGCTACTCTCTCTTCTTTTACTCCTCTATCCTACAGGGCAAGAGTCATTTGGGGGTTTGTAAATAGGTTTCAAGGGATCCATTAGCTTGGATAAGAAACAAAGACATCTTTCTTTTTGCTTACCTTTAGCTGAAATCTCTTGCCTTCAATTATGAATGTAGGCAATAAAGATTATTCTGTGAAGTCTGTAGGCTTCCCTAAACTGCCAAAGGTAGTCTATGACTGACACATACTCACACATGATTTTTCATGGTGTTTTGCCTAGAAATATCATTTTCTGATTATTACATTTTACTCTGTCACACTTATTTATTGTATCAGTCAACAAATACTTATTAAGTGCTTATTCTATACTAGACACTTGGGATTCAAAACCAAAAATGAAATTGTCCCTGCTTCCAGGAGCTTGTATTCTAATATGTATATGTAAATGTACACAAAGACATGTTCAAAATAAATATGAAATGTTGTAACTTTAGCTATAAACTCCTTGAAAAGAGGGTCCCAGCCCTGCCACTTACTACCTGCACAACTTTGAGTGAGATCCTCAGTCTCTCTAGGCTTCAGCTTCCTCCTTTGTAAAATGCGAAAGTTGTACTATATGATCTTTAAGGTTCCTTTCAGCTCTACACCTATGAACCTGTGGTCCCTAATGCCTAGTATAGTGTTCACATGTAGAAAATGTCTAATTAATATCTACTGAATTGCATCTGTAGTCACCAAAAACATCCCTGCCGGACACTATTATTCTATCCCATTCTATCCTTCTTCCCAACTGGTGTCAGGAGTATTTGAATAAAGCTGAGCTTGAGATAAGGAGATGGTCCTTGGATAAATCATCTTGCTTGCTTTCTTATTTTATTTAAAAGCAAAATTCTATAATCTCAAAATGCAGCCTCTTTGCATATCTTTGCTTATATGTTGTCTCCATTATATCACAAGTTCCTTGAAAGCAGAGACTATCTTTTTGCCTCTTTGTATTTCCAGAGCTTAGTACAGTGTCTGGCAAATTGTGGGCTCTTAATAAATGTTTATTGAATTGAATTGACTATCTTGCCTCTCCTGAAAAGAGTAATATGCTTATCACATTGCCTAGGTTCCTTTGACATCATGTCTATGTGACGCTCTTCCCTGGCATGTGCCTTTGATTTAGTTCTCTTTAATGAGTCAATAGAAATTACTATGTTTAGAAAAATTTGACAACATGCCAATCTCCATATCTGCACCCCAATTTCTGAAGCCAAGGGAAAGGAGTATTTGCATATTAGCCATCATATAAAGTGCAAAAACACTAGGAATATTTGCATATTAGCCATCATATAAAGGGAAACTTGATGGGCTGGCTCAGTGAGGGAGGAAGCAGAGGAGCCAATACATCCTTTCCCTACGAAGCAACTATTTCAAAGTTCATTTCATTGACCATATCTAAATATCCTTTTTTCTTCAGGTTAATCTAATAAGTTTTCATTTCTAAAAATTTCTGATGTACTATTAAAGGTTGAATTTTTATGACTTTTGTAATTATATTGCTTTAAAACTTGCTTTCTGCTATGTCTGAGAAATAAATGTTTATTTACTCTCCTGTAGTGTGAAAAATTCATTAAGGAAGAAAAAAGATCCAAGCCTTAAAATTGGAGCCACTGATGGAAAGAGACCTGTTAACTTTTTCAACTGCCTTGGAGAAAAGACTCAAAAGTGGTATGGAAATCATCTTTTTATTAACTATTACCTTTTTTTCCTAAAACCCTTACCTTCTGCCTTAGAATCAATACTATGTATTGGTTCTAAAATAGAAGAGCAGTACTAGCTAGGAAATGGGGGTTAAGTGACTTGTCCAGGGTCACACTGCTAGAAAGTGTTTGAAACCAGATTTGAATTGTCAGCCTTCCAACTCTAGGTTTGGCTCTCAAACTCTCTCAGCTACCTAACTGCCCCCTAATCACCTTTTTTTAATGGGATGTCAAAACGCCTCATTGACTAGAAAATAGAGGAAGCTGTAAAAAATCAACAAAAAGAATAATAGAGAAGGATTGAGCAAGAATGGACTAATATTGAAACTAGCAATAAATTGACTACATTTCTCTACTCCTTAAAAAAGTCTTTGATAGCAGAAAAACCTTAAATACCTGTAACGCAAGGATGCAACAGAGACTTTTGCTCTGGCAAGAGTCAACTGTAAACAGCCCTGGCAGTTAAGTCTTAGAATCTTCACAGAAAGTCAGTTGGAGTCTGAGGCTTAAAGAGAGCTGACGTTCCACCTGGGGCTCTGCTTTGGCTTTCGGTTTTGCCTTGGCCTGTGCTTTTGTCTCTGGACAATTTGAACCTAGGTGATTTCTCTGGACCTCTCCCTGACGTCTCCATATTATACCCCTGTTATCTTTCCTGAATTTCCCTTTGGGCTCTGGGAGGAAGGGTGGTTTTGGTTTTGGTTTTGGTTTTGGACATTGTGGGTTTTAGTTTTCTGTAGGCAAGTAGAACATCCTTAAATCAAGCTTTCCCTTATTTTATTGATCTAGTAAATACTTTACTTTAAGGCAACCAAATCTTCCTGACTGGGAGAGCAGGCTCTCTCTCAGTCTGACCCTCCTGTGACCCTTCCCCCACCTTTAGCTTCTCCCTATCGGCTATTACAAAACCCTAAACCCCCCCTCTCCTTCTGATTAATCCTGATATTAATAAATCCCCTTTGTTACCTACTCAAACCCTCTGGTGAATCATTGTGTCGAAGATTGAGGCAAAGGCTGAAGGGGGAAGGTGTTATTTTCTTTTATTTCTTGAGGGTACTGCGGGTATCCATCTTGGCAGGAAGTCTTACCCAAGACTTCCTGCCATCAATTTCACTGACAGGGAGGAGCCCTTCGACTCCTCCCACAAGGGACTTGAGAAACTAACAAGAGAATCCCTCAAGGCAGATGTAAACATTTCTGACTGGCCCAACTCCTTTGTATCTATAGAGATACCTTTCCTTGCCTTGCAGGGTTCAGCCTATCTCCCCCAGTATCCTCTGTCTCTAGCCTCAGTGTCTAGCCTGTTTTAAGCTGCCTCTCTTGAATACCCCATCTATTCCCTTACCGTCCAATATATCACCTCATTCTTTCCTTTCCTATATTCAGCCATCCCCTATCATTCCTCCTCCTAATACCTACCTCACCTTTATCCCTCCATTTAACCAAAGATAAAGATTGACTTCATTTCTCTATAACATACCCCACCAAATTATCCAAACTAAGTATTTTCTACAGTAAGTACTGATTTTAGCATGAAATTTTTGTATAAAATATCCTCTTTTAATCAATAAACATTTATTGTGTCTATTGTGTACCAGACAGAGAAAAACCTTGAAGTTATCAAAAGAAGCAAAAGGCAAACCCTGCCTTCAAAGATCTCACTATCTATTGGATGAGATAGCAAGCAAATAAGTATATATATATATACATACACACACACACACACACACACACACACACACACACACACACACACAAGCTATATATAGGATACAGAGAAAATGATTAACAGAGAGAAGATCCTTTGTGCCTCAGGCTCCATTTTCTCTAGTGTAGTTTGTTTCAAAAGAAAATTCTATAAGGTAATTCTATGACTTTTCTTCCCTTTAATGCAGTTTCTTTCTGAGGAGAAGGGAGTGTTGATTGACAAGTATATCACAGTTACAATCTATTGCTACACATCTCCTGCAACCTGTAAATTCATAGGTACAAAGAAAGTATTCATCTAATCACTTGTTCTTACTATGCATGCTAATTGCTTATTAGCCTCTGGGCACATTTCCAGGCAACAAAAATCAAAGTAACAGTGGTGCACAGTAATCCTAATTTCTATTATTGAAAAGAAGTCAGCAGAAAGAAGGGGGTCCCAAAAACCCCATCAGGTGATCCCATGACACCCACTCTAGGAGAATCCATAGTGAAATATTCATTTGGTTGAATTTGGAGCTTATAGGATTTTACCTGCCAGGAAAGGCAAAAATCCTGCACTTTTCTTTTGTTTCTAACAAGATCCTTGAGTTGGGCTTTGTTTGAACTGCTCTCTACTCCTGGGTACTCTCTTCTCTGTATGTTTTCAAGGTTTTCATGACTTTGCTTATTCTCAGTCTCCCTCCTTCCTACCTATCTGACTTCCTCCTTCTTGGTCCTTATTGATGGATCTTTTTCTATGTCATGCCTACTCACCATGAGTATCCCTCAATGTTCTGGCCATGAAAGAAAAAGACTGCAAATAGATTTCCTGAATAAACTGACTTTATTGGGAGCGCACAAATCACAAGCATTTGGATCTGCAGACCCACCCAGCTTGGTCTGAGACTCTCATTATTACGGCTGACAGATATTTATACTTTATGCAAAGGAGTTCAATATTGAGATACCTGCTCTGAAGGGCAAGAAAAAAAAAAGAGAAAGAGTTGGTCTTATGGTCAAATGCCCTTCTACCAGGTTGGTGGTCAGGTGCCCTTGTACCAGGTCTTTTCCTGTGATATGTTCCCAGATAAATGAGACAAAAGGCTCTTAGTCAAAGAATGATGGTTGTTTGCCAGTAGATTAATCTTATTCCTATGATTCGTACTATGATTACTGATTGCTAATTCTTAGTTATTCAGTGAACTAATAACTGAGATTATTACTATTAAACTAACAATTATAATTTAACAGATTAAAAAGATTAATTAACAAGAATGATTAGAAGCCAAGTAATTATCATTTTGCTTTACATGGCCTGAACCCTCTTCTCTCTGCTCTTTCACTTGGTGAAATCATCAATGCCTATGATTCCAGTTATTATTCTCCCTCCATACCCAGCCTATATACCATTGGCTCCTTCTGAGACCTCCATTTTGGAGGTAGAACAAGGTCAACTAGGTTTGAATCCTCTCCTACTTGTGCTTCCAACTCTACAGACTTCGCCACCATACTCTGCTTTTCAGTTCCCCTTTACGTGTTATCTTTTCACTTTAGGATGTAAGCTCCTTGAAGTCAAGACTTGTCTATTTTTTGCTTGATTTTGCTTGATTACTTTCTTGATCCACAGTGCTTAGCATAGTGCCTGACACATAATAATAAAAACACTTAATAAATACTTGTTATCTATTGCCTATGTGACTATGCAAAGGATTTCGACAGCTATTTATCTAGTCCTGCTCTCTCTTCTAAACTCTATTTCCATATCACTGACTGACTTTTGGATATTTTGAACTAAATGGCTTACATGTATTCCAAACTCAACATATCCAAAACAATATTCATTATCTTTCTTTTGAAATTCAGCCTTCTTTTGAATTTCCTTATTACTCTCTGGAGCACAACCATTCTTATATTTTTATATCATCCTCAATTCTTCTTTCTCACCCCATATAACCAATCCATTGCAAAATATTGTTATTTCTTTCTCTACAAAATCTCTCTAATATGTCTGCTATGCCTTACACACAGCCACTACTCTAGTTCAAGAAGGATCTCCTCATCTCTCTCCTAGCAATAGCTTTCTAATTGTATTCCCTGTCTCAAATCTCTCTCCATTCTAAAACATCCTCCACACTGCTGCCATGGTTATTTTCCTAAAGCATAGATCTGGACACATCATCCTATTACTTAAAAAACTCTAATGGTTTCCCATTGCCTCTAGGATCCAATACAAATTCTTCTATGTGGCATTTTAAAGACCTTTAAAATGTGACCTTTTCCCCAATTTTCTATTTTTTTTTCATGTATTTCTCCCCTCCACAAACTCTCCAATGTCACCATATTATCTTGATTTGCTATTTCTCCCACATAAGACCCCAATATATCTCTGAGCACTGGAAATGTTCTTCTTCAACACAGATTTTTAGAAATCTAGTCTTCCTCCAAGCCCAAGCACCACATCCTCTAAGAGGTCTCTCCTGAAATCTATAGCCACTAGTGCTTGTGCCTTTGTGGCCACCTCCAGCTTCTCTGCATTTATCTTGTATGCATGCATTCATTTACTGTCTCTCCCCTTTAGAATGTAAGCTTCTTGAGGACAAGAATTGTTTTTTGGTTTTTCTTTATATCTTTAGTAATTAGATTGTCTAGCAAGGAACAATTGCTAAAAAAAAAATTATCATTTGGTTGACTTCTTTATCAAAGCTCATTTTTAGGAGGATTTTGCAATTTATTGAGTGATAGCTGAGCTTAGGACTTTGATCCTCGGGTTATGGAATACAGAGGGAAGGATCCCAAAGGGAAAAGGGTGAGATGTCACCCCACTGGGGCATTGGGTCCTGAGGACTGGAGAACCAAAACACTGGTGCCCACAGGGCAGGACTGCCTAGAGCAGGAATTGCCAGTTATCATCAGTAGAGGAAGTTTTGACCCTCCAGGACTCTAGAGGTCCAGACCAAGAAAAAAATAGCATTGCTCCAGATTTAAAATTAATCAGAAACTTGGATAAATTATTTTTAAAAAATCATAAATCGTATAATAATAATAATAATAAGGTATTGTGCTAACTTGAATGGTTGCTGCAATAACATGACAATCATAAACTTATCTAGATGCATCAGTTGTCTAAAAAAGAAATATACAACTTTTATGAACTATGTAATCTAAGGTAATGAAATAAGAGTAATGAAATTAGGTATAAAGCATTTTTTGCTTCTTATATTATAAAGTGTCTCGTAGCACAAATAATTTTTCTTAACAATAATTTATCTTCTCTCCTTTCCTCCCTCACCCTTTGAAAAAAGGAACAAAAAAAATCAAGACCCCCAAATTTGGCTTTAGACACTTCTTAGTTATGTGACCCTAAGCAATTAATTTAACCCCAATTGCCTGGCCCTTACCACTCTCCTGCCTTGGAACCAATATTTAGTAGCAATTCTAAGACAAAAGCTAAGGATTTTAAAAGGAAAAATGTAAAAGAAAATCAACACTCTAGCATTAGGTATAAGTAGTCAAACAAAATAAATTTGCATATTGACCATACCAAAAATGTATTTCTCATTCTACATCCTGATTCCATCATCACTGTGTCAGATGTGTATTATACTTCATTATCATAACCTGAAATTATATTTGATGATTGAATTGATTGTTCTTACCTCTTAAATATATGTTGTCTTTACAATGTTGTTTTTCAGTGGTCCTCCTGATTCTGCTCATCTCACTCTGAATCAGTTCATAGAGTCTTTCAAGTTTCCCTGAAACTACTGTTTTTATCAATTCCTTTTGCACAATTCCATTGCACTAATATAATAGAATTTCTGCACATATTTGCCTGTTGTGAGGTACCTCCTTAGTTTCCAAGGTCTTTATCACTCCTAAAAGAGCTGTTGTGTTTTGTACATATGGATTTTTTTCTTTCTTTGTATTAGACTTTCTTTGGAATATAGATCTCAGAATATCACTGGATATTACATCCAAGATATGCACAGCTTTGTAACAACTGGAGGATAACTTTAAATTGCTTTCCAGAATGACCGATTCACATTTGCATCAGCAATGTATTAATGTATCTGTTTTCCTACAGATATCATTTCCCTATATTATAAACTTTGCCCATCTGAAGGATGTGATGTAGAAGCTCAGTTTGCTTTAATTTCATTATTTATTTGGATCATTTTTTTCATATAGAATTGATAGCTAGGATTTCTTCCTTTGAAAACTGTTTTTTTATATCTTTTGACCACTTATCAATTAGGAAATTACCTTTATCAGAGAATTTTGGTACAAAGATTTTTTTAACCAATTAACTATTTCCCTCTTGATCTTTTTTCAATATATTTATTTCATTAACTTAGAATATTTTCCCTTGATTACATGACACATGTTCTTTCCCTCCTCTCATCCCTCCCCCTTCCCATAACCAACAAGCAATTCAACTGGGTTTTACATATATCATTGATCAAGACCTATTTTCATATTATTAATATTTATAATAGAGTGATCATTTAGAGTCTACATCCCCAGTCATATCCTCATTGAACCATGTGATCAATGAAATGTTTTTTTTCTTCTGTTTCTACTCCCACAGTTCTTTCTCTAGAAGTGGATAGCATTCTTTCTCATAAGTCTCTCAGAACTGTCCTGGATCATTACATTGTTGCTAGTAGAGAAGTCCATTACATTCAATTGTGCCATAATGTATCAATATCTGTGTACAATGTTCTCCTGGCTCTCCTCCTTTCACTCTGCATCAATTCCTGGAGATTGTTCCAGTTCACATGGAATTCCTCCAGTTCATTATTCCACTGACTGACCTCTATTTTTCAACCAATATCAAAGCATTTTGATGATAATTGCTTTGCAGTATATTCTGAGATCTGGTATTAGTAGGTCTCATTAAGATTCTTGGATTTTTGTGCATACAATATGGATTTTATTATTTTTTCTAGCACTATAAAATACTCTTTTGATGGTTCAATTGGTATGGTAATGAACAAGCAAGGTGTTTGGGGTAGTATTAATTTTTTACTCTATTGGTTTGGCTTACCTAAACACAATAAACATATCTCTACTTATTTAAGTCTGTATTTCCATTTAAAATATTTTATAATTTTATTTATGAAAATTCTATGTCTACATGGTAAGTAGAGTTCCAAAAATTTTATATACTTAGAGCCCCAAATAATTTGTATATTCTGTATCTTAAATAGAATTTTTATTTATGTATCTTCATGCTGGATTTTGTTAGCTACATACAGAAATACTAATGATTTAAATAGGTTTATTTTATATCTTGATACTTTGGTGAAATCATTGATTGTTTCCATTTTTAGTTGATTCTTTGGGTTTTTCTAAGTAAACTATCATATCATCTCTGAAAAGGCAGTTATTTGATTTCTTCATTCTGCAAGCTTATTTTCTCAATTTCATTTTCTAGTGTTATTGCTATAACTAACATTTCTAGCATTACATCAAGTAACAGGCATGTAAACGGTTAGCATTGCTCTGTTTCTGATCTTATTAGAAAAACCTCAGTATTCCTATTTCTTACATTCCTGGATCTTGGTGGTGGTGGTGATTATTTTTAAAAAAAAATGTATGCTATATCTTTTTGTAAGACTTTTCTGCATCTATTTATATAATCATATCATTTTTGTTTTTCCTTTTCTTGTTCTTGATATTAACTTGGCATGTTATATTAGAAATATACTTGTTTCAAAGACCTGGACATTTTAAGAAATTATAACATTAAAACGTACTTAGGAAAAATATTTCATTTCACTCCCAAGAACAGAAGTGAAAAATTTCTCTGACAATCTTCTTGTTGCAAAAGAAGATGACGGTGAAAAAAAATTGCCATAATTGGAGCTGGGGTCAGTGGTCTAGGTGCCATAAAGAGCTGTCTGGAGGAAGGATTGGAACCTATTTGCTTTGAAAGAAGTTTTGACATTGGAGGAATCTGGAAATATGAAGTAAGTTTAAATTTTTTCTAAAGTCTAATTATCTTGATTTGCTTGATGATGTTATGGTTGGTTTTTTTTCTATATCAAGGAAACTGAGATATAATTGGGATCATTTTAGACTTACTCCATTGATTCACAATGTCTTTCATTTTTATTATATGTTGGGCTATTTAGAGTACTGTCACATACATTACAATATTTGATCCTGTTGGCCTTGAAAAGCAGCAATTTATATATTAAGAAAACATTTATTAAATGATTTCTCTTTGCCAGACACTGTGCTAGGCACTGTGATGCAAAGATAAAAATGAAACCACAGTTTGTTGTTATCTTCTGCATAAAACATAAAAATTAACATTCAAGTTGGTAAAGATCATCCAAATAATTGGTGGTAAAACTCTGGTCTTCCAGGGATTCAGGGATTCTTCTACCACAACCATATCAGCACCTCTTATTTAAATGTGCCATTCAGTGTTGCTGAGGAATAATAATAAAATAATAGTTGTACATGTACATGTGGTATCTGTATTTGTCTAGGTATATGCATGGATTGAAAACCATAAGTACCAAAAAAGGGGGGTTTAAGATCTCTTAGGGCATAATCATCTGGTTTCAAATCTTCTTTTTAGCCATATCTCATCTTAGTACTTTTCCCACAGTCTGTTCCAGCTAACCTACACTACAATACTATACCCCTAAATGCTATTTCCTATGTGTACATATTTACCCTTTACCTTAAATGCATTCTACCCTAATTTCCAAATTTCAGAACCTTTCTCTTCTGAAGCTCAAATGACATAGAATTGGGAAGAATTTCAGAAGCCAGATAAGAAAAATTCAGGAAATAATGAATAAAGTAGGTAAAATAAAGAAGATATATATGGAGAAATAGAAGATGGGAATAGTATATAACCTTCTGAAACATAAAATTTGTCATTTCCCCCCAGCCATCTCCCTAAATTGTAGTGGACATCCCTCTCAAAGATATACTAGATGGGGCAGCTATATGCCTCAATGGGAGCCAACCCTAGAGACAGGAGGTCCTGGGTTCAAATATGGCCTCAGATACTTCCTGGCTGTGTGACCCTGAGCAAGTCATTTATAATCCCCATTGCCTAACTATTATACCTCTTCTACCTTAGAATTAATCCATAGTATTGATTCCAAGATGGAAGGTAAATGTTTTTAAAAAGAAAAAAAATACTAGAAAGAGCTATAAATTCTTTAGCTATACCAGTGCCAGGAGCAACAGATCCCTAGGGTTAACTAGCCCCAAGAGTGGGGCTAGAGATGGCAAAGAACTCCTCCAGGGACATAGAAATTATTCTAGGAACAAAGCTCCATCCATACTTTACACTTGAGCAGGTTAGGAGCCACAGCTGAAGATAGTTTAGTAATGACAAGAACACTGAACCTCAAGTAGAGAAGATCTGAGTTCAAATCCTGCCTCAAATATTTACTAGTTGTATGAACCTGGGAAAGTCACTTATCCTCTCTAAACCTCAGCTTCCCCATCTGTAAAAGGTGTAAAATAATAGTACCTGTCTCATCAAGTTATTGTAAGGGTTAAATAACATATTTAAAAATGATTTATAAATGTTAAAGAATAATATAAATGTTAATTCTTATTCTTCTTCCTGTATGTTCCCTAATACTGGGCAGTGAAACCCAAATCTCAAAATAGTTAAGCAAAATTTTTGGATTTTTAAAATTATTTGCCCTTAGCTTTAAAGGAAGAGAAAGATTCTGAAAATCAGGAAGGAATGTATTTCAGGTAAATGCATGTAGGTAGAAAATGACATTTAGAGCTTCAATTATAATCCAAGTTGTCTGTATCATAGAGTATGGGAAAAGGAGGAAGATGAGAGAAATCCAGAAAAGAAATCTGGACACACACACACACACACACACACACACACACACATACATACACAGATAATACAATTCCTATATTAGTACTAATAATCCAGAGGAAAGCAAAGTGGTAAATCCAGAAAGTAGATTTAATCTTTATCATATCTGGAGCTTTCTTCATTTTCCATGATTACATTTTTCTCACTGAGAATTATTTTGTTCTCTTTAGGAAAAACCAGAAGCTGGAAAGCCTGGTATCTACCAATCTGTGACCACTAACACCTCTAAGGAGATGACATCATATAGTGATTATCCATTTCCTGACCATTTTCCCAACTTTTTGCATAATTCCAAAATCATGGATTATGTTAGGATGTATGCCAAGCATTTTGACCTCCTGAAATATATTCACTTCTCGGTAAGTAAAGAAGAACATGAAAGATGGGTGCTGGTTATTCGTGGCAGAAGTGGACCAGAACAACATGAGGCATTATTCAGTTCACTACTGGAAGTCATCACAATTTCTATGAAAAGATAAAATGATATTAATGAATTAATATTAATGAATTTAAAAATTCTTACAGAAAATATACTGTCATGCATCAGCATCATCATATCTAGCAGTCATATAGCACTTTGTGGGGTATCTAGTTGGCACAGTGGACAGAATGCCAATTCTGAAGAGTCTAAAGTCAGGAAGATGTTTTTCCTGAGTTCAAATTCAGCTTCAGACACTTACTGGCTATGTGATCCTGGGCAAGTCACTTAACCTTGTTTGCCTCTGTTTCCTCATATGTAAAATAAGCTAAAGAAGAAAATGGACAATTAGTACAGTTTCTCTGCTAAGGAAACTCCCAATGAGATCACAAGGAGTTTGACATTAAACAAACGAATGACAACAAAAATATAACAGTTCAAATTGTTTAAAATTGGGAACAGCTAAGTAGCTCAATGGATTGAGAGCCCATCCCAGAAATTGGAGTTTCTGGGTTCAAATCTGGCTTCAAAGAGCTGTGGACCCCAGGCAAGTCATTTAACCTCTATTACCTAGCCCTTACCATTCTTCTGCCTTGGAGCTAATATTCCAAGACAGAAGGTAAAGGTTTAAAAATAATAATTTACATGTTATTTCATTTTCGTTTCACAATGTTGGGATGTAGTTGTTATCATTATGTTCATTTTGTAGCTGACAGCTAGTCACATAGCTAGCAAGTATCTGAGGCAAAATATAAACTCAGATCTTCCAACATCAGTAGTCTGTACACTGTCCCATTTAACTCTAGACTAGGAAACATGGATACTAGTTATTTCCTGTTAACTAAATGTTGGGCCATGGGGACTAGTGAAGTAAGCACTTTTCAGGTCTGGGGCATTCTCGGTCTCTTTGCCAGATGACAATTATAAACATCCCCTACAAATGAACTGTCTAAGAATCTTCTTCAGTCTAAAGAGCATGAGCTTGTCAGGGGATGGGAGCTGTGAAGTAATATGTACATTGGGGTCTGGACTTCTGGGAAAGAATGAAATAACAGAGTGACTTATCTTTGACCCTTTGTTCCCAGTCAAAGGTGATCAGTATAAAGAAGTCCCCTGATTTCTCTTCCAATGGCCAGTGGAATGTTGTGGTAGAGGCTGATGGGAAACAGGAATCCTATGTCTTTGATGGAATCATGGTTTGCAGTGGTCATTATAGTGACCCCTATTTGCCACTGGAGTATTTTCCAGGTATGTCATCCAGAAAGATGAGAATACTCTTCATTCTTCAAGAGAAATTTTGTAAATTTCTAGAATAATCTCTAAATTTCTAAACTTTCTAATTTCTAAAATTTCTAAACTAATCTCAGAAAGGGAGAAATGAGTAACCTTTGTTTTTATAGTATTTTTTTAAATCTGTGCATTCCCAAGGAAGACTGGATCTCCACTTTCATTATAAAACCTCTTTGGTTTCTTCCTCTTAGTGATATGACATTTTGTTGTGGATGTAGAAAAAATGGTAAAAGTAATGGTGGCCATAGCAGTAGTCGTAGGTCCTCTAGAGTAATGTGTTGAGAGAGCAGTTAAAACCTCTAGCAGTCTTTTGAGAGGAAATACAATTTAAGAGTTTATTATATCTTTTCTAGGAAAAGATTATTTGTTGTTGGTACCACAAATTGAAACCACTGCCTCCTAGGTTTTTCATAGGAATATGTGCTGCTTTGCTCATGAGAGTAGAGCCAAAGATTTGGTCCCTTGTTATTCATCAAATACTTGTTAAGCACGTTCTGTGTCTAGAGTGTTAAGCTAGGCACCAGGAGAAATAAAAAGATGAAACAATTTAATTCAACAAGCATTGATGAGATACCTGGTATGTCTGAGGCACTGTGCAAGGTGAAAGAAATAAAGACAGAACAAAAAATGGACTCTACCCTCAAGGAGCTTACATTTTACTGGGAGGTGTGACAGTTAATAGTTACAGATAAGCAAACGCAGAATAATTTTGAGGAAGGGGAGAGAGTAACTAAACAAGACATTGATCCTATCTTCATGGCATTTATAATCTAGTCATGGGATAAGAGACTTACACAGATAACTAGAATACACAAAAATATTACAAAACTGCATTAGAGAGATATGAACTAAAGGACTATGTAAAATTTTAAGGGAAAGACATTTATAATGGCAGAGATTATAGAAGGTTTTATGGAATAAATGAATGAATGAATGGAAATGCATTTATTAGGTACTTGCTATATGCAAGGCACTATGCTAAATGTTAGGGATACAAATAGAAAAGAAAGTCCCTTTTCTTAAAGAATTCACATTTAAATAGGGGAGACAGCACCTACCAGATGTTTCAAGTCAGATGGGAAGTCCCATGGTCCTTAGAATATAGCAGCAAAGTAGATAGTAATGCATCTTCTTTGACAAAATCATATTAATTTCTGATATTAATCCATTTGACAATGCCAATGATTTTAATGGGGAGAATCATGTTTTCTGAGTCTTCACTAGTTTGTGACAGTATTACCCTCAGAAGCTGGTGGGCTGCATCTCCACAGGGCTGGGCTACATAAGGATAAGATGGAGGAAGAAAGAAATTCTCCTACTTCCACAGCTCTTGGACAAACCTGCCCAGCAGCAGCAATTGATGGTGGTAGCAAAGAAGATAGATCCCTTCTCTATAGTGATTTCTCTCCTTAATAATGGCAGTGGGTTCCCCAGCTAGAAGCAGGAACAGTAGTCCTTGAGGATACCATTGTCCCCAAGGCTCTTTGTCCTAAACTATTTCAATCTGGCTTTCAGTGGAGGTGGTGGTAGTTGTTACCTAACATACTTGATACATTCTGTCTCAGTGTGCCCTACTGCTTTTTCTAAGCTGGCTTGCCTGCCCATTACATATAGTAATATTTAGCAATTGATGGGGATGGTTGACCTTTCTCTATATGAATTGCTTTGCCAATATTGGCTTCATGGAGCTGAGATGGAACAGGACTGATAGTCTTGAGGGCTCTCCTATTCCCATGGTCCTTGAGTTCAGGATCTGGGCTATTTTCATCCAGGCAACAGGGAAGGTGGCAATCTAGGCAGTTGTGGGAGTCTGACTCCTTTCATACAAGCTTCCTTCCTCCCCTGCAGGGTACCCTACTATCTCAGTGAGATGGCTTTTTGACAGGCTTTAAAGTAGGGACAAAGTCAAAAGGATGAGAGAGGACATTTTGGACAGAGGGAACAGAGTAAGCGAAGGCATTGTATTGAAAAATGACAATCTTTTGAAGAACAGAAAACAGCCTCCTTAAGCTGAAGCATAGAAAGCAAGGAGAGAAACAATTGGAGATATAGAAAAGGCAGAAGGGCACCAGGCTTTGGGCACACCCCACATCATCCATTGGAAAAATGCCATCAAAGCTCCCACCACCATGAAGGCTCCCTGCCTGAAGCCTCATCGAACTGATCAGGAAACCCTTTTGTCAACCCTCAACCCCTTGCTTGCTGCACTTAAAAAAACAAATTTTCTGTGACATTGTCAGCCTCTCAAGACATCACTGTCAATCTTTCCTCCCTTATAACTCCAAATTATTCCAAAGAATCCTCTAAATTTGCCACTTTGTTACCACTATTCAACTATACTGCTGTAACCACTGTCACGAAGGTCAAAAAGATGGATGCTCTCTATTTGTAGAAATTATCTACCTTGGTAGGAATTTGTCTTGTTTTCTCCATCTCCTAATAGTGTTTGAGCATTGACTAAATGCCTTTAGTTGTTAGATTGTATAATGGTCTTTTCCCTGAGCAGACAGACTCACCAGTATTGATGTTGAAAGATCAGCAAAGGTGAGATTTATACATTTAAGAAACATTTAATTAAGAAATTTATTTCAGAAAATATTTAACAAAAAAATACCAAAAAGATTACAAAACAGTTATAAGATTATATCTTTTCTGCCCACGTTTTTGTCCTGGATTTGAACAACCATTTGATCTTTACTTCTAGGTATCAAGAAATTCACAGGCCTCTATTTTCACCGTCATGAGTATAAAATTCCAGAGAAATTTAAAGGGAAGAGAATCCTTGTAGTTGGCATTGGAAATACTGGAGCAGATGTGGCCAGTGAGCTCAGTTGCATAGCTAAACAGGTTTGCTTTTTTTATTATTCTGTTTTTTAATCCTGCATATGTGATACATGCATCATATGGAACCTTTTGCACCAGATTTTTTAGTCAATGCTTTGGCTACCTGAACAAAGATCACCATTTTTCCTCAGACCACATTGGCACCAAAAAAGAGGCATATCACTGATGGAAATAATATTAGCCTTCAATTATGTTTTACCTCTCAAGCTAGAATAGATAAAAGAGACCACAAAGCTTTATCATATGAGTTTAGTAATTTGGTTCAGGATTAAAGGGAATGGAATTGTTTCCAAAGAGTAACATTGCCACACAGGGACAATTTGTTGTTCTGTTCTTTTCAGTTGCCTCTGTCTATTTGCAGCTCCTTTTGGGGGTGCGGTTCTTGGCAAAGTTTGTCATTTCCTTAGTTTCCATAATTTGTCATTTTCTTCTCTAGTTCCTTTTACAGTGGAGGAAGCCAAGGCAAACAAGGTTAGGTGACTTGCCCAGAGTCATACAGCTAATAAGTGTCTGAAGCCAAATTTTAGCTCAAGTCTTCCTGACTTCAGCATTCTATCCACTGCAATGGGGACGGTAGCCATCTAATGGAGAACAAATGTAAATAAGGAACAGTACAAGAGGGCACCCCAGAGAGGAGATATGTAGAGATAAATACATGCTTAGACAAATGTTTATATGTATAGATGTATATACATAAAGGGGGGCTTTGATAAATATGCATACATACATACCTACAGATATACACACACCTCTTGTTCTAGTATTACTCTTCAGCAACAAAGACTGGCACATTTAAAGTAAGGGATGTTGGCATAGCTTTGGGAGAAGAAATCCTGGACTAACATCCACAAGACCTGAATTCTGCCACCAATTTTGTGTAGGACCTTTACCTCTCTGAATCTTGGTTTTTACATCTTGTATAGGGGAGATGATAATAAGCTGAGGTTTCATTTTTGTCCTTGTACCCACAGTGCCTAGTAGTGCCTGGCACATAGCAAGTGCTGAATAAATACTTTTAAAATATATTAATGGCTGCTTTTGAGAGTCAATGGGGAAGCAAGGTGGCTCAGTGGATAGCATAATAATTCTGTAGTCAGGAAGTCTCATTTTCTGAGTTCAAATCGGGTCTCAGGTACTGTTTGCTTCAGTTTTCTCGTCTGTGAAATGAGCTAGAGAAGAAAATGACAAACCACTCCAGTATCTTTGCCAAGAAAACCCCAAATTGGGTCACAAAGAATTGAACACAACTAAAAAACAAGTGAACTTTAGTGCCAATAGGAGCAAATGAAATAATGCATGCATCTTAATCTCAGTTAAAGCCAGCTGAGACACCAAGCTAGAGCTATCTCATAAGAGAATTCTTTCTTAACTTTTCTGTCTTGCAGGTATTCCTCAGCACAAGATGAGGATCATGGATATTGCACCGTGTTTGGGATAATGGGAATCCCCTAGATATTGCACTGTTCACACGCTTCAAGAATATCCTCAAAAAATGTTTAGGCAACTCCATTATCAACAGATGGGCAGAGGGCAAATTAAATGCAAGGTTTGACCATGCCACATATGGTCTGCAGCCTTATCATAGGTATGTTTTAGAATTGTTTTAAATGTGTTCGTACCATGTCAACTTTTTGTCTCTATTCTTTTTTAAAAAAACTTGTTTGTTATGTTAAAATACCATTAAACTCCCTCCATTCCCTCCTTCCCTGCATTAAAGAAGGCATCATTTGACAAAAAAAAAAATAGCTACAGATAGCGTTATAAAACTATGTCTTCCTTATTTCTGTTTAATTCACTTTTTGGCCAAGTCTATTACAAAATGCAGAAGTGGATAGCAGATGGTCCAGGCCCAACTGCAGTTAACCCAGGAGAGGGAGAAGTCTTCCCTGCTCTATCCTCCATGACTAATGACTTATGAACATAAATTTATAGCTGAAAGCAATCTCTGAGGTCATCTAGTCCAATTCCTTCATTATACAAATAAGTAGGAAATAGCTAAGAGAAGAACTAGCAGTTGTCACCCTACCAAGAGTTTTGAAATTACTGATTGATGTTATTGATGTTTTTAATACTAATATGTTATTGATGTTAGCCATTGGAGAAGTATATAGAGCATTGGGCCTGGAGTAAGGAAGACCTGAGTTTAAAACTAATCTCAGACATTTACTAGCTACATAGCTCAGGGAAAGTCACAATCCATCCCTGCCTCAGTTTCCTCAACTGTAAAATGGTGATAATAATAATAATAATAATCCTCCCACCTGACAAGTTCTCTGTGAGATTCAAATGAGAATTTGTAAAAAATTTATCATAGAGATTGAGGCATAGTTGGCATTTAATTAATACTCATTCTTTCCCCCTGCCCTTCCCCTTCTAGTCAACAATATGGGAAAGTTCACAGAGAGTAAAATGAGGATGCTATTGTTCTAACTGTCAAAAATGATGTAGAGGGGCATAATGGATAAAGGGGCAAGTGGATAAAGCACCAGGCCTGGAGTCAGGAGAATCTGGACTCAAATCTGTCCTGAGAAGTTTCCTAGCTCTGTGACCCTGGGCAAGTCACTTACCCCTAATTGACTAGCCCTTGCTGCTCTTCTCTCTAAGAATACTTTTACAAGATAACCTTATCTCAAAGCCTTAGCCGTCTATGAGATCAAGACACATGCACCATTTCATTTTCTCCTATTGGTCCTGAATTCTGTCTTAGAATAAAATTATGTAGAATCTAAAAGCTGTAGGCCAATTATCTCTATTTCAGTTCCTGGCAATATTCTAAAAAGTATTCAGAGTACGGTTTGCTATGACAACAAAGAGGTTTATCCAAGAACACTTATGTCAAAGTAATCTCATTTCTTTAACTAATTGTTTATTAAATGGGTAGATCAAGGGAATGATGCTTTTGCCAAATACTTTGCCAAATTTGACATTTGGCAAAGTATTTGGCAAAAGCCCTGTTAGCAGTGCTTCTAGACAAGATGGAGAGATGTGATCTAGATAACAGTAAAGTCAAGGACCTTCAAAACTAGTTGAATGTCTAGATTAATGTCAAGGTCTTGTGTAGATGCCCAGGGATTTGTGTTTAGTCCTATGCTATTTAACATTTTTAACCAATGCCTTACATAAAAGCATGAATGGCATGCATCAAATTTTCAAAAGACAAAAATCTAGGAAACTGAATGGAAGAGGCAAAGTTGAAGAGAAATTAATATTGGTCTAAATTAAACCAAAGTTAATTTAATAGGCATAAGCATTAAGGTTTCTATTCGAGACAAAAAGTTACCTTTACAAGTACAAGATGAGGCATATAACTGGACAACAATTCTTTCTACACTTAAAAAATGTTTGTTGCAATATATCATGTAGAATTGCATCCAATGTTGTATTAGTATGTCCTGGAAATGAAGTGCACGGGCCACTGCTTGGACTAAGTTTAGTGAATCTTAATTTCTTCTGAGGAAAAAGATCTCACAAGCAGATCCGATCTGAATTTTATATCTTCACCACTGCCTGACTCCTTCATGCCTATATAGATATTTATGCATAACAAGTGGATAGCTAGATATCTCCAGGTACAAATTACAAAATTTTAGAGTTGGAGGGGCCTCATGGGCCATTTGGTCAAATCCATACTGAAGAATCATTCCCCTATTCCTTATAATGACAAATGGTCAGGCATTCTTTTCTTAAACTCGTAAACTTTTCTTAAACTTAAAGCCAGCTCCAGGAGAGAGAACCAACTGCTTTCATTCCCTCTAAAGGCATTCTATTCTGCTGTTGGACAGCTCCAATTGCTAGAAATGTTTTGGGAATTTGCCTCTTTGTATCTTCCCTCTGTTGTTCTTAGTTCTGCCCTCTTGGGTCAAGCAGGACAAGACTAACCTATCTTCCCAGTAACAACCTTCCAAATAGAGGGGACTCCCTCTATTTGAAGAAAAGTATCATAAAACGCTTTAATTTTCTTTTCTCTACTCAAAGAAATGGATCCCAAATGTCAAGTCAGCTCCCAGCTCTGATCTCCAAGTCAATTCCTTCCACATTAAAAAGTAGCCCTTGTGAGAGCAGGTAGGGGGCTCAGTGGATAGAGAGTCAGGTCTGGAAGTAGGAGGTCCTGGGTTCAAATCTAGCCTAGCTGTGTGACCTGGGCAAATCACTTAACTCCAACCGTTGTGAATCTGTTCTGCCCATAACAGACATTCAGAATCAGATAACATTAATGTCTTTATATTTCATTCTTTATCTTTCAGATTCCTAAGTCATCAACCAACTTTCAGCAATGACTTGCCTGGGCATATTATTGCCGGAAGATTACTAGTAAAAGCAAATGTGAAAGAATTTACTGAAACAACTGCTGTTTTTGAGGATGGTACTGAAGAATATGTTGATGTTGTTATCTTTGCCACTGGATACACCCTCTCTTTTCCTTTCTTGGATAATAATTCAGCAGTGTTAGACAGCGAGCACTCCCTGTATAAATACGTCTTCCCTCCTCAACTGGAAAAACCAACACTGGCATTCATTGGTATTATCCAAACAGTAGGAGCTACTATTCCAACATCAGAAATCCAAAGTTGATGGGCCACCCGTGTGTTCAAAGGTATGTGATGGACTGGACTTCAAACAAAGACAGAAAACAATATTCAATGGTGGTGTTCTTCGGATGATTCTGGGAAAGTCTATCATATTCAAAATCTAATCCCAAATATACTCATTGACCTGTTATAGTACTCCAAATTCCATCATCAGAGGTCTGTCCTTTTGAGTTATTAAGGATTTCAAAATTTTTCCTGGACTTCTCTATTTGAATGAAAATATTCCTGAGAGAGATAATACGAGTAGCTAACATCATAGAAGAGGTGAATTTGCTAGATTTCTTCAAATTGTGAGTGCAAAAGTAAGAACAAGACCCAGAAAAGAGAACCCAGAGTAGATGTCTGAAGAGAGTGGGATGTCAGCAAGGCTAAAAAGATCTGGGAAAGGGAAGCTAAGGGAGACAACAGGTGCCAATCTTTGCCATGAGTCTGACCAGAACCTGAAAAAAGAGGCATTCCACCAGGTGCCACAGATCCAAAGATACAAAAAGGTGCTTTTCTGACAGAACAGAAATATTTAAGCCAATCTAAATGACACAGGAACCATGTCTGACAGCATCACATATTCATAAATTTGCTCCTCTCTCAGGAGAGAAAAATGCTTCACCACCAGTTTTTTTATCAAGACTGGTGATAACATTAATCTGAATTCTGGTGTATTTTAGCATAATTTTCCTGTATATTATTGTGACTACTGTGAACTATTTTCTCATAGTTCTACCTTTTTTCCCTGGATCAGTACATACAAATTTCCCCGAGTTTCTCTGAATTCCCCACATTTCTCTTTTCTTATGATGCAATAATGAAAGGTTCCCCAAAAGTCTCAGTACTGGTTTAAGCTATTAAAATTTTACACTTATAAAGAATAATCAGTTCAGCCATTCATCAATCAATGGATACCTACATTGTTTCTAGTTTTCCTTTGTTTTGTTATCACAATACAGAAACAAAGTAAGGATCAAAAAATGGCTTCATCTATTAAAGAACTGTCTTTCTTGGAAACAGAGATGGACATCCAGTACATTCGTCATTATTTAGTGCCTTGGGAAGTCAAAGTGTGCTGAAAATTTACTACATTTTTGTCAGGGATTATGTTCTTTTATTTGTGCATTTCATGATTGCCATGAACTCAAAGGTTAGGTATGACAGAATCAGGTCACAACATATTGCATTAGAAGATTCTTTAAAAAATTATTCAGAGAAGCACAATCAGATCATAGAATGCATTCATTTTTTTTTAAATCCTTACCTTCTGTCTTAGAATTTACATTGTGCATTGGTTCCAAGATAGAAGAGCAATAACAAACAATGTGGGATAGGTAAGTTGCCCAGGGCCACACCGCTAGGAAGCATCTGAAGCCAGATTTAAACCCAAGAGTTCCCATCTCTAGACCTGGCTCTCAATCCCTGAGCCACTTAGCTACCCCACATAGAATGAATTCTTAAGATTTGGAAGTTATGAAAAAATATATGAAGAAGTAGTCTGTACCTCCCTCTCTCAAAAAAAATAATATTCTAAAGAAGGTAACTTATCCTGACATTAACAAGAAATCCAGTACACTGTTCTTAAAGATCTCTACTTTTGGACTCTGAACTTGATTTCCAAAGAGAACTATTATGGAGGTGATGATTTTCTCCTAAAACTACTTCCTTCCATTCAGTGGTTTCTCCAGAAAATCCTAATCACATTCTGGAAATTCTCTCCTAGGACTGAACAAATTACCTTCAGTGAGTGACATGACGGCTGAAAACAAACGGAAGAAAAATGTGCTGGGAAAACAGTAAGAAATTTGACTACTGGTGAAGGGCAATTAATTGCTTAGGTCATGTTTCTGTTGTTGGGTCTCCTTTACATTTTATTGATCATAGAAGTTGGATCTGGACAACAGTATAAAAGATGATCTGGATCTGTTTTCTGTAGCATCACTAATGATTGTATATTTCAGTTTCTATACTGAATGTGTCATTTCAGATGACTACATTAGAAAACACTTATTGCTGCTATTACTTAACTTTCATAGGATGCCAAGTACAAAGAATTTAGTACATGCCAATTCCCTAGGCAATCTTTGGTTTCATTAGTTAAGTGCAATACAGAAACAATACAGAAAGATGGCTCCATCTATTTAAAAAATTAAGACAAACAAAAGAGCAATACCTCTGGAGAAGAAGAAAGGAAATACCCTCCAAACAGTCTAAGACAGTGATGGGCAAACTTTTTAAAGAGGGGGCCAAAGGAAAGGAAATGCTCATGTGTCAGTCTGTTTCTAAGGCAACTCTTTTGAAGTTTCATTGAATCCTACTCATTGTATTTGTCAGATTAGGAATAATGTCACACAGCCAGATAGAACATTTCAGGGGGCTGCATCTGGCCCACCTGCCATAGCTTGCCCATCACTGGTCTAAGCAAATTCAAAACCAAATCAATCATACATATACATAGAACTGGGTAGGACATGGAGATATATATGTATACACACATATATCATTTATGCTATCTATGATTTTTGTTGTTTTGCATCATTTCAGTCATGTCCAACTCTTCATGACCACATTTAGGGTTTTCTTTGCAAAGATACTGGAGGAGTTTTCCACTTCCATCTCCTGCCAACATTTTACAGATGAGGAAACTTTGGCCAACAGGATTGAATAATTTGCCCAAGGTCACATAGTTAGTCAGTGTCTAAGGTCAGATTTGAACTCAGGAAAATAGATCTTCCTGACTCCAGAAATGACCCTCTATCCAATGCATCACCTAACTGCCTGCCATCTTTTATACTGTCCCTGAAATCCAAAGATCATAGAATAATCTGAATCCAGAAGGCATCTCAGAAGTCATCTACTCCCATTGTGCCATTTTTACAAATGAGAAAACTAAGGCCCAAGCTGGTAAATGGGCTTGCCCAAAGTCACACAGACCCTAAGTGCCAGAAGTAGTATTCATCTCTTAGTAGCTGATTCCAGAATAGTGTTCTATCCACTGATCCATTCTTATTCAAAAACTTTTTTTCTATCATGTACAACAGATAATCTGGAATAAACTGCCATGGTCTTCATCAGGAGCATTTCAAAGTCCACCATATTGGTAAACATGCAAAGTTTAAGTCAGACTTGACCCTTATTGAGCTTACAAGTTTACAAGAAGAGTAAAAACACATAAATGAATTACTCTAATGCCAAAATGACCATAAATTCATAAGACAGTTTCAAAGTGAAATAAAAGGAAGGACTTATGGGGTCTCTTTTTCTACAGAGGGAGTCCGGAAAGTAAGGAGGACTGCAAATAGTTCCAAATAGCAAGAGTATAGTGATTATAGAGACTGTTACAAGAGGTTCTAGGAGCTACACCTTCCTCTGCTAATACCTGAAAGACAGGGCCCACATCCCTAAGGGCTAAGGGAACCCTTCCACATTCACAGAGGTCCTGTAAGAAACTTGAACAGACTCAGAAAATACTCATTACTAGTCAGAGGAAGGAGAAAGTACAGGCAGACTCTTTTAAGGAACCATGAAGGGTTAGTCAATACTGGTAACTGTTAAAAATTGAGTTCTACAGGAGTTAGACAGAACAGTGGCAGTTCTTTGGTATAAATGCTTATTGACTTGGGACAAAGTCTGGAATTTAGCCTTGTGACCATAACCTAGAGTGTGGTACTGAGTTCCACTCAAGTCTCTTTGTATTATTGAAATAATGTCAGAATAAGCAGTTATTAATCTTATCTATGTGCTTTCTAGAGGGATTAAAGGTCTTAGGAGAGTCTACCCTTCCCTTTGTTTCATCTTTTTCTTGGTTGCAGGAATGAGCAATGATGAACAATGAACAAACATCTGCTAAAAGACAGAGTGTATGTGAAGAAGTACACTTAGACACAAGGGAAAGATTCAAAGATTAAATAAAGCACAAAAACATAATTTTAATAAAGGATGAACCATGGTAAATAAGTACACAAGAGAGGTGCAAATCAACTTCTGTCCAAGAGTCAGAGGGCCTTGGTTTATATCCCAAGCCTATCACTTACTACCTGTATAAGTAGATAAATGACTTATTTTCTCTGGATCTCAGTTTCCCATTCAATAGAATGTGAGCTCCTTGAAAACTGGGGCTGTTATTTTTTTTTTAATATATTAAAATGCCTAATAGGGAGATGATGTTCAAAATAAACAAGGATATAATAAAAGATAGCTTAGTTGATTTTGATAAATTCAACTTAGGTTCAGATGAATTACATCCCAGACTACTGAACATACTTATTGGTGGCTTTTTTTTTAATTTTTTTTAACATTTATTAATATACATTTTTAACATGGTTACCTGATTCATACTCCTCTTATCCCCTTCACCCACCCCACACACACCCCCCACCCATGGCCGATGCACATTTCCACTAGTTTTGTCATGTGTCCTTGATCAAGACCAATTTCCAAATTGTTGGTAGTTGCATTGGTGTGGTAGTTTCGAGTCCACACCCTCAATCACGTCCACCCCGACCCATGCGTTCAAGCAGTTGTTTTTCTTATATGTTTCCTCTCCTGCAGTCCTTCCTCTGAATGTGGGTAGCATCTTTACCATAAATCCCTCGGAATTGTCCTGGGTCATTGTATTGCTGCTGGTACAGAAGCCCATTACATTCAATTTTACCACAGTATATCAGTCTCTGTGTATAGAGTTCTTCTGGCTCTGCTCCTTTCGCTCTGCATCAGTTCCCGGAGGTCTCTCCAGTTCTCCTGGAACTCCCAGTTTATTATTGCTTTTAGCACAATAGTATTCCATCACCCGCATATACCACAGTTT
>NC_058133.1:60106955-60148309 GCF_016433145.1 Gracilinanus agilis
AGGAAAGAAGGAAGGAAGGAAGGAAGGAAGGAAGGAAGGAAGGAAGGAAGGAAGGAAGGAAAAGAGAAAGGGAAGAAGGGAAGAAGGGAAAGAGGAAAAGAGAGGGGGAGGATAAAACAGAAGAGTTAGTAATCTAATAGGGAGAGAATATGCAAACAACCATGAACAAGCAAAACATACCTAGTATAGAATAGAGATAATCTCAGAGAAAAGGCACTAAGATTAAGAAGGATGAGAAGGTCTTCATGAAGAAGGTGATACTTTAAGCCAGACAAGTCCAGAAGAGTCATTTGGGACACACATTTAGTGGATGAAGATCCAGTAAAGGACACTAAGGAGGGCTCAGACAGGTAAGAAGAAGGCGAGGATCATGTAGTGTCATAGAAACCTAGAGAGAAAAGAACATCCAGGGAAAGAATGAAAAGACAAATACATTTTTGTTCTTCAAAATTTTGACTCCCTCCTATTAGATTAATGCTGATCTGTTAAATATCCCTCTTCTAGAGATCTGGAGTTATTATTTGGATTTTTTAAAAATATCTTTTCTGCAAATGTATGTCAGTCCACTAATATGATTTGCCCAGGATAATTAATCACTATGATTTTTTGTGATAAGATAGTTTAAATATCCTTTCAAAATTCTATTTCAATTTTGATTAGAATGCTCTGTTCTGTGCTAGGAAAAGAAGTTGTACTCTTTTACAGCTTGAGGTTCTCAAGATTAGCCTGTAGGAAAGTTTTTTTTTTCTTCCTAAGTACTTTTACTGCCAAAAGAGCAAATGAAGAGGACAGTACTACTGTGGTTATAACCTCGAGGTCTGAACATCCTGGCTTCCTTTAGGCATTTTTAACTAAGATTCATCAGCACAGCACTGGAATATATGTCTAAAATAATACTAAAATTAAGTTATTGGAATAGTTGAGAATAAATATTATACACATTATTCTTAAAATTGTTAAAGATAATTGAAGAATTATAAATACTTAAGTAAAATTAAGTCATTTAAATATTCTTTAATTGTTAATAATAGCTGCTTAGTTTAATTTTACTCTTTCCCCAATCATGTATAATATGTTATAGTTTTTGTTTTCCAACTCACCTGATTTTAACCTGGAATCAAAAGACCTCCCTTTCCATATAGTACTCCTAGCTTCAGGGTAGCTTAGCATTAAGAGACTTTGCAGATCTTAACTTGCCCAAAGCAGCTTCTTGTAGTACTAGCTGAAAAAGGAAGCTCTTTTCACAAGATCTAATTCACTGCTTAATATTTTTGAAGAGATCAAAAGGACAATAACTTAAAATTAATTTAACCAAAAAGTAAACATTTTTAAAGTTGTATTGAGTTAATATTTCTATATTGCTTTACTTAAATTATCCTATTAATTCTCAAAGCATCTTATGAGGTAGCCACTATTATTAAGCTCTTTTTTTCAATGATGAAACTGAGCCGGAGAGATGTTGTGCCTTGCCAGGGGGTCACAGAACTAGTAAGTGTCTGAAGCTGAAAAGTATCTGAAGCAGAATTCAAGCTCAAATCTCAGCTCCAGGTCCAGTGCTTAGTCTATCAGACCACCTAACTGCCTCTTGTTTGTACATTACAGTCATTTCCAGATTTACCTATCATCCTAAATATTGCCCCTTATTCCCAGGAGGCTTTCCGCAGGTAAGCAAAACCAAATCACACAACAGGTTCTGACAGCATGAGCAACATTCCAAAACCAAAGTTTACTACTTCTAAAAGAAAAGAAGAAAGGCAGTATTTTATCATCTGTTTTCTGAGGCTTTCTGAGAAGGAATATTATAACGATCCAGTATTCCACTTTGGTTTATTTTTTTATCTGTATTACTGGAGTCAATGAATATTGTTTTCTTGGTTCTCTTTACTACTCTCTGCATCCATTCATATAGGTCTTCCCATTTTCTCTGACTTTCTCATGACCAAATAATATTCCATTTTATTCAAAAACCAGTTTGTTCAACCAACTCCCAGGAAATGATGACCCATTTTATTTCCATTCTTCTGCTACCATAAATAGTGCTACTATGGTTATTTAGACAAGAAGGGACTGATCTTGCTTTCTTTGATCATTTTCACTTCTTGGAGAATGAATCTCTGAGTCAATGGGAATGTATATTTTAATTGCCTTTTTAGGATAATTTCTAATTGCCTTATAGAATGATTGAACTAAGTCCCAGATCCACCTAGAGCATATTAATGTAATGTCTTCTCACAGCCTTTCCAACACTATTTCTGCCTTTTGTCATTTTTGCCAATTTGATGGGTGTGAATTAAAATGTCAAAATTATTTTCACTTTCATTTACTTTTTGTTACTAGCATCTGAATCTTCATGTCCCCATTTGGAGTTTTCTTGACAAAGAAACTAAAGTAATTCATCATTTCCTTCTCCAGCCCATTTTACAGATGAGGACACTGAGGCAAACAAGGTTACATGACTTGTTGAAGGTCACACAGCTAGTAAGTATCTGAGGTCAGATTTGAACTCAGGAAGGTGAGCTCTTTCTTTCTGAATCGAGGCCCAGCATTCTAACCACTGCACCACCTAGCTGCCCATGGGATTTCATCTTTATCTCAGGTGCCTTCATGTTTCCTATTTCATTCCCTTTATAAAAATTTAATTATTTGCATCACCTTGTGCAAGGAACTTCCTTAGGAGGCAAGAGATCTGATTGACTAATTTCTACTAAGGTATTAATGAAATTAAAATATTACCTTCTTTAATCTTATTCTCCCAGGAGAAACCTGGCTTTAGAGAATAGGAATTTAACTATGAGATACACCTGACACACAGAGCCCCTACTATGGCTTATGAGTTTGCATGGACCAGATTCAATCTTTTCTTTTACTCATTTGTCATTGGATTATTTTACTTTTCTTTATTAATACCTTCAACAGCAGAAAGCAAGAAAGAAAGAGGGATGACACACAAATTATTCACTTGATTTTATTTCTAGTTAAAGGTATGGTATTGTGAGGGGGTACAAAAATGTTTGTATTATATCTGAATTTCAGTTAGGCTTGATATCCTCATCCATAACAACAACAATAATGATGATGATGGTGGTGGTGATGGTAGTGTGGTGATGGTGATGGTGATGGATGTTCAATGTTCCATCTACTGTGCCACTCAGCTGCCCCTAATATATTAATGTCTCTAATACATACTAATGAGTATAGATATATAGATGGCAAGTCTAGGATACCACAGTGGTAGAAGTAAATTGATATAGAAGACATTTGAATGATTTTTAAATTAATTTTTAAACAAATCTAGTGGAAAATATGCTAATCTCCTCCACAGTTATATACATTGAAGGAAATCTCAGCTGTTCCTATTTTGAGGCCACAGCCACAAGGGTACCATGTCTACCTTTGCAGTTAATTATAAGAACAAAACCTAGGAGAGAAAAACAGATTCTTGAAGGCTGACCTTGAAAATTTCAAAATATAAAGCAATATAGTGTTTCTTTGTGACATAGAACAGAACATTTTAAACATTAAACATGTTCCAATTAGATGCTTAAGAAAGCGTCTCATGAATTATCTTGTACAAAACAAATTTGTTTTTAACTTAATAGGTAAAGCTAAGAGGGTCAAAATAACCTAGTTAATGGCCTTGGAGTTTCATTAACAGAATGATCAAATCAACAGCAGTCTTATAAACAATAGACAAAAAACTGAAGAACTAAACTGCATTTGTCTGGCTCCAGATCTGTTTTCTACGGTAAGGTCATTTCCTGATCTAACTAGATATTTCAAAAGCTAAACAACAATACAAGTAACAGGAAACAAGTCATCATACAACCTTTCTAATTTTGAGTACCTCATATCCTAGAATGATGAATTTAATAATAATTTGGACCACAGAAGTGCAGTTCACATCTGTCATTTTACAGATGAGGAAACTGAGACACAGAGAGTTTTATAACTTTCTCAAAGTCATGCAGGAAGAGAGTATCAGAGGCAAGATTCAAATTCAGGTCCTCTTACTCCAGAGTCAAAACTCTCACTCCACCATCCCCCTCTCCCACAGGAAGAACATTTTCATATCTAAAAATGATGAAAAATCAAGCTTACTTGGAATTTCCAGAGCCCTCCAACGTCATTATTCTTTTTGAAGCAAGTAGGCTCCAACTCTTGATCCAAGAACCATTTAATTGCATCCAATCCACAAACCCCAGCTCTGATCACATTAATTCTCTTCTGGTCATGGTCTCTTGCCTCACTAGTCAAAAGAAAGAGTTTTGTTGGCATTATTAAATTGTCCAACTCAGCATATCTAAAAACTTAATCTCCAAATCAGCAAGAGATGAACTAGATATAGCAGCCTAATCAAAATAATGAAATCTTGATTTGGAATCTAGAATGAAAATTTAGTGATATGTATAATGGAGGAAATGTCTGGCTAGGAAACTGAATTGGTCACATCTTTCATATGGAATATTCCTTTTTCTGGTAAGAAAGTAAGTTTAATCAATCAGAAATTGAATCAATCAGAAAAGTAATTATGAGTATGGTATCAGAAAAAGGCAACTGGAGAATGTGCACCAAAGCCAATCTAGGGGAGAGCCCTAGTTTTCTTTTTCCTCAGTAGGGAATTTCTAGTAAACTATGATCTCTGTAAATTATGATCTCTGTGCTTTAGATAAGGTGTCCTCCCTAGCCACTGTCAGGTGAACACCAACAAACTTATCTTCCAACACATTTTTTAATATACTTCCAAGTAGGAACATAAATCCACAGTGTATATTGCTTCATTTTGATAGATTTCCATAAATACCTTGTGTTCCCACCCACTTTATTTTTTTATACATTTGTCTTTTATCTAGTTACAGTGTTTTTCATTAATTTCTTCATTTCATTTGCCATCAACTATTCTGCTTGGTTTAACTTCAGCATCATCTTCATCAAGTCCTACTCAGGATAAACTCATGACTAGATAAGTTTCATCATCAGGAAACTCATCATCATGGAAATTGCTTCACTTTTGCTACTCATTAGTCATCAATATCCTCGGTTGCTTCTACTCCTCTGAATGCAGGACTGGAGGACAAATCAAAAAACTCATATAAACCTCCCTTTATAGAAGACCCAAAATCTTAATCATCTCTTTATTTGCCACCAGCTGCTCTGCTTGATTGACTCTATCATTATTTTCTTTTTTTAACTTCACATTTATTTATTTGTTTGTTGCATTAAAGTTCCCAAGTATCTCTTCTTCTCTCCCCTCATTACACTAGAGAAGGCATCATTTGACCAAAAAAAAATAGTACATATAAAGCTATGCCTTGCTTCTTTATCAGTTCTTTCTCTATAACTGGGCATACACATGTTATTCTTGAAACAATATTTCTGTTACTGTATATGATGTTCCCTTTGCCTGACTCATTTTGCTCTTCACAATTTCATGTAGCTCTTTCCTTTTTTTTAGATTAAGCTGCCTATCATTTCTTATAGCACAGTAATACTCCATCACAATCATATACCACATCTTGTTTAGCCATTCCCCAGTTGATGGACATCTCTTAAATTTCCAGTTCTTTGCCCCCACAAAGAGACCTTCTATAAATATTTTGAACATCTAGGTTCTTTTCTTTTTTCCCCTGATCACTGCAGGAAACAACCTAATAATCTCTGCCATTATTTTCATCATTCCTTGGGGCCAACTATCCTCTGGTGTCCTGCCCTCTTTTCAACATCCTTTTGTCTTCCTCATTAGATTGTGACCTCTGGAGGACAGGGGAACATATTTGTACACAGAGAACCTAACACAGTGCCTGGCACGTAGTAGGCATTTAATAAATGCTCCATTTCATCTTAAAAATGTCACTAAGGAGTAAGGAGGTTGACTGTCTGTATCCCATCTTCTAAGCCACAAAATATAAAGGAAAGCATGGCCAATACTGGAGAACATATACTGGATTTGTATCAGAAGCCTTTCCAATTTGGTAGGATCTGCCAGGCAAGACCTTGTGCTCTCCTGGCATAGCTTTTGAGAACTCAGAGTCATCTCCATGCCATAATAAGGCAACTAAGTAGGAATTTAATAAAATGTATGTGGTCAAGAAACATTGAAATAGCAACAGCCCTCCTTTAGTGTCTTGGATACACAGCAGAGTATTAAGGGATAATACGAAATATAATTTGTGCACTTTGTCAATTAAAAAAGATAATTATCAAAGCTCTTCTTTTCTGTAGATCTTAATCATCATGCTCAATTATCTATTCTTAGGGCATTCTTTTAAAATCCAAAATTAGAAAGGACAAAGGACATTTTAATGGTTTTCTTCTAGAAATCTCACAAGGTAGTTTTGTCAATTTTTCAACTTGCCAATTTCAATTTCTAAAATTTGCCAATTTTTCAATTATAATAGGCTATATATTCATATTCATTCATTTATTCATTTATCGGTTTTTTCTGCCTCCTTGTGTTGATTGAAATCTCCTCCAGAGGGCACCAAATCCCTTAACATCTCCTACTCTTTGTGGAGTGGAGGTTTCTGTTGTGCCATAAGCTAAGACAGAGGGAGATTTGGAAGAATTAGGGATGTAGCCATGGGAGATAAAATTTTCCAATCAAAGAACCACTGAATCTGTAGTTAAGAGGAACTGATTTGAACACTTCCCCTGACATTTGGACTTGAGAAAATCACTAACTTCTTATCTCCATTTTCTCATTTGTAAAATGAGTTTAGAGCAGATGAACACTAAAGTTGCTCCCAGCTCTAAATCTAAGATCCCATAATACTAAGAATCCCTGGGGCTGTGGAAGAGAAGAAAACTGTGAAAGTAGAGTTATATCAGGGCCCAGAAATGTCCCAGAGGTTTATACTGTCCAGGGGATACCACCACATCACATCTGAAAATCCTCAAAATCTATAGTGTTTTCTTTTTCTTTCTGGCTATGTTTACAAGTCAAAATCTTACTTTTTAAAAGATTTACTTCTCTGGAAATATATTTTGCCTGATAATACATGTATATCCCGAAACAAATTACTTACCATCCCAAGGAGGGGAGAAAGAAGAGAAGAAGGGAGAAGATTTGAATCTTATAACTTCAGAAAATCTTTAAAAAGCTTACTTCTTAACAAAAAAAATATTCAATTTCTAGCCATAGCAGCAACTTCTACTTTTTTCTAATACCTTCTAATTCCAGTCCTATAGATCAAAATTTTCATTCCTTTCAGGTAAAATAATATTATTGTAGTGACTGAGTAAAAGGAGGAGATTCTATTTTTTTAATGAACTACATAGATATACCTATTTGGCTTAGCACAAATCTAACATGAAAGTCCAGCTTCACAAATGTTCTTTAGGTATAACTGTTTATTTTACAAAATGACCTTTCACTTAGTTAAAGGATTAGCCATGAGATTTATTTCAGAGTAAACATTCCTTTTGCATTTATATTATGATTTGATTTACAAAATTTTGATTTACATGCACATTTTCTGAATTACATCAACTTAGAAAATATGGATATGAAATTCTCTTTCAAATATAGTATCATTAAAATTAAATTAGAATCAAAGCACGTGTGGGAGAAAAAGTTTAAATGAAGCGAAACCAGCATATGCTTTTCCCACTTATTTGCCCACTCACTTTCCATTAAATTCATAATGAAAATAATAGTAACATAAAATGTTAGCCCAAAATGTGGAGCCAGCAGATGCCATCATAACCCAAAAAAAAACTCTGAGTGTGTACTTTTTATCAAACTTTTTTTTAAAAAAGAAAAAAACCTTCACCTTCTGTCTTAGAATCAATACTGTATATTGTTTCCAAGGCAGAATAGAGGTAAGGGCTAGGCAAAATGACTTGCCTAAGGCTACACAGCTAGAAAATATCTGAGGCCAGATCTGAATCAAGAGTCTCCTCTCTCTAGAGTTGGTTCTCAAACCACTGAATGCCCTAGCTGCCTTCTCTATTTCTATCATTCTTGATGATTCAGGTTCTGATGGGTTTGAAGGTTCTTACCATGTCAGAATGTCTCTCCTAGCCTCAACCCATTTCCCCTAGTCAATCAATTGATAAACATTTATTAAGCACCTACTATGTTCCAGGCACTGTGCTAAATGCTGGGAATACAAAAAGGGGCAAAAATAGAGGGCAGCTAGGTATCTGAGTGGATAGACAGCCAGGGCAAGAGACAGGAGGTTCCTGGGTTCAAATCTGGCTTCAGACAATTTCTAGCTCAGTGACCTTGAGCAAGTCACTTCATACCCATTGTCTAGCTTTTATCGTTTGGATAAATGCCTTGGAACCAATACACAGTATTAATTCTAAGACAGATGGTAAAGGTTTAAAAATAAAGAGCCAAAAGAAAGGCTCTGTTCTCCAGGAGCTTGTAATCTAAATAAACCAATAAATACAACTAAGCTATATACAGGATAAATAGGAAACGATTAAAGAGTTAAGAAGGGAGTGGAAAGAGAGAAAGAAAATGGAAGTACCTATTATAGATGGACTTTTGGAGGAATTTAGCTAGAAAGAAGCAGAGGAGATACAGGATCCTGGTAGAGATGACAGGTTCAAGTGATTTTTTTTTCAAAATGGGCATTTGCGAGCATGTTTGTAGGCAGTAAGGAATGGATCCAGTAGATAGGGAAAGAATGAGCATAAGTAAAAGAGTGGGAATAACCAAAAGGGGCGATCTGTTGGAGGAGATGGAATGGAATGGGCTCAGCTTAACAAGTAGGGGATTATCCTTGGTAAGGAGTTAGCCCACTTCATCATGTGAGATAGGGACGAAGGGGGAGATAGTGGCAGCAAGGATTTGAGTGACAAGAAGATGAGAGAGGGATGAAAGAGGGAACTCATAGCAAATGGCCTCAATTCTCTGCAGAAAAGTAGACATATTAAATTCATCCTTTTTAGATCATAGTGCAATAAGAATTATATTTAATAAGGGACCATGGACTCACAGAATAAAAATTGGTTGGAGATTAAATAACTTAATCTTAAGGAATATGGGTTAAAGAATAAATCATAGAAACAATTTAATTATAGAAAATTATAATGAGACAACATACCAAAACATATGGTAATACAAAAACATTAGAGGAAATATAACTCTAAATGCTTATATCAACAAAACAGAGAAAGAAGAGATCAATGAATTGGCTATTCAATTGTTTAAAAATTTTTAAGAATTAATTTAAAATCTCTAATTAAATACTAAATTTAAAAGTTAAAGGTGAGATTAACAAAATTGAATGTAAGATAACCATTAAATTACTAAATTAATATAAGAGGTTTTATTAAAAAACATCAAAATAGATAAACCACTGGTTAATATGATTTAAAAAAAGACGAAAACCAAAACACTAGCATCAAAAATGATAAGGGTGAATCTACCACTAAAAAAGATTAAATCAAAGGATTAGAAGCTATTTTGCCCAATTATATGCCAACAAAATTAATAATTTAAGTAAAATGAATGAATGCTTACAAAAACATAAATTGCTTAGACTAACAGAGAAGGAAATAGAATATTCAAATAAACCTATTTTAGAAAAAAAATAAACAGGCTATAAAAGAATTTCCTAAGAAAGAGTCAGGACCAGATGAATTTGCAAGTGAATTTTTCCAAACATTTAGAGGTCATCTAATTCCAATATTGAATAAATTATTTAGAATAGTTGATAAAGGAGTCCTGCCTAACTCCTTTTATAAAATAAACAGTGCCAATACCTAAACCAGGAAGGGAAAAAAAAACAGAGAAAGGAAATTATAAGCCAATTTCATTAATGAATATAGATGCAAAAATTCTAAATAAAATATTAGCCAAGAGACTACAACAATACATCACAAAGATTATATATTTTACCAAATAGGTTTTACACCAAGTATGCAGGTATAGTTTAACATAAGGAAAACTATTAACATTGTTGATTACATTGACAAAAATAATATGATTATATCAATAAATGCAGAAAAAACTTTTGACAAAATACAACACTTGTTCCCTATTTTAAGAAAAACACTTGAAATCATAAGTATAAATGGATTTCCTTATATTAATAACAAGTACATATTTTAAAACATGAGCAAGCATTAACTATAATGAGGATAAGTTAGAAGGCTTCCCTATAAGATCAGGAGTAAAACAAGGATGTCCATTATCACCAAAATTATTTAATATTGTATTAGAAATGCTGGTAATAGCAATAACAAAAGAAAAAGAAATTGAAGGTATCAGAATGGGCAGTGGAATAAAACAGACATATCATAAACAGTCATAAAAGATTATAAAAACCTTGTGTTTGACAAAGTTCCAAGTTTCTGGAATAAGAATTCACTATTGGGTAAAGATTGTTGGGAAAACTAGAATGCAGTTTGGCAGAAACTATATCTTATACCATTTACCAAGATTAGTCAAAATGGACATATAGCCTGGGTTTAAAGAGAGATATTATAAACAAATTATAATAACAGGGAATATATTGCCTATCACATTTATGGACAGGAGAAGAATTTGTGAATAAACAAGAGATAAGAAAAATTATGAAATGTAAAATGGATAATTTTGAATACATTCAATTGAAAAAGTTTTCTACAAATAAAATTAATAGAGCCAACATTAGAAGGAAAGTAATAAATTGGGAAAAATTTAAAGACAGTTTCTGAGATTGAGATCTCATATCTAAAATAAATAGGGGATTTTGTCAAATATTTTTGTACAAACAGGTTCTTTCCCATTTGTTTTCATCCAGTGCATTTTAGAAAAGAGTGTAAGACACAACTGAACTGAAAGTAAGTTTAAGGTAACTTTCATCAGCCTAGGGGTTTGGGAAAGATCTGCTGTAGAAAGAAATGTATGAACTGAGTCTTCAAGGAAGCCAGGAATTTTGAAAGGTAGAGGTAAGGAAGAAGAGCATCCTAGAGATGGGAGATAGGTAAGAAAAATGTGCAGAAATGGGAGGTGGAGTATTTTGTGTAAGAAACTACAAGCAGATCAGTATGGCTGTAAAGTACATGGAAGGGAGTAATTTGTTAAAAGACAAAGAGAAAAGGTCATATTGGTCAAAGCTGTCTTTCCTGATTCTAGCCTAAGATGGCTCTATATGGATGTGGAAGAGAAGTATTCATTGGGTTCCATTAACTGAAGATGGGCTGACTGTGTGGTTAAGTACCTTTGATGTGTTGCCAATATAAACCAAATTCACTTAGTGCATGCATTGCCTTGTTTCCATGCTGAAGGGAGCACGATATTTCTCACAAGGAATAAATTCTGAAGGTGAAAGAGACTGATCACCCCATTCATTCTCCTTGTTAAAAATTGAGTATAGGACCTCTTCACTTTCATGTAAAATAATAGCTTTATGCTAACCCATTTTTTTCTTTTTAACATATTTCTTTATTTTCTTAAATATTTCCCAATTAAATGTAAAAAAAATTTTAAATATTCATTTTAAAATTTTTGAGTTCCAAATTCTCTCTCTCCCTCCAATTCCTCCACTCTCCATAAGAGGCAAGTAATTAATATCAATTTTACATGTGAAGTCACACAAAACATATTTCCACATTAGCCATGTTTTTTGCTAACTCATTATGTATATACATTTCCATATGCCATTGCCACTTCCTCATTCCTCTCCCATTAGGCAACCAGTGCCTTGATTCTGTCCTAGGCCCCCACCACAACACCCAAACATTTTTGTTGTTCAATTGTTCAGTTACTCAATGGTATCTGACTTTTCCTGACCCTGTGAGCCATAGCCAATCAATACCACCCATAGGGTTTGCTAGAGGGATTTGCCATTTTCTTCTCCAGTAGACTAAGTCACACAGAGGTTACACAACTTTCCCAGGATCATGCAGCTAATATGTGTCTGAAGCTGGATTTGAACTCAGGTCTTCCTGACTCCAAACCCAGAGCTTTATACACCCACTGAGTCACCTTGTTGGCTTGACATCCAAACTAAGCCTGTCCAAGATGTTCCATGTTTAGGATTGCCTATTCTCCCTCTTCAAAAATCAAGTACCTTTTGGCATGATTTGGTGGAACTCATTCATACTCACAGAATTATTTACATTTCTACAACATGATTATTTATTAAATTTTAATTTTAATTTAATAAATTTAATTTTAATATTAAATGTTAATTTTAATTAAATAAATGTATTAAATTACTTATTAAACCAAATAAATCATTTAAAGTTGAAATTTTAATTGGATTGAAGTATAATAGATAAATTATAATAGGCTATAGTGGGAATGGAAAGGTCAAGAATGGGGGCATTACCTTATCCCTCTCTCAGTGGATAAATATGGTTGCCCTCACCCAAGTGGAACCAAGGCATGCCAAGGTCTGACACTCTACTCCCAGGGACAGCCAGCTGCTCATTAATTTCAGACTCATCGGGCACTGTGCATAGAACGGGCTTTATTTTCATAGTAAAGTCCACAGAAATGGGTAGCAGAGAGCCCTATAAAGTAAGGACAATTGCTCTCCCTCTTCCTGTGAGTTTCTCCCTCCCCATCCCAGGGACTTTTGACATAGAGTATTGTCCTGAACACAGTTCACTGTTTTGGCTCTTTCTCCTACTGGAAATTTGAGACTGACTCTAAATTGTCTACATCAGTGATTCTCAAAGTGGGCGCCACCGCCCCCTGGTGGGTGCTGCAGCAATCCAGGAGAGCGGTAATGGCCACAGGTGCATTGTATTCTATTCTGAGTTCAATAAATAGTTTCATAATTTCAAAGTTCAATGTTTCTAATTTACACCTTTCTTTACTATATTTTACAAAAAAGGGAGAAACATTAATACATATATCTTTCCTATTAATTGCTATTAAAATTTTTTAAAAATTAATTTCCACTAAGTAATATTTTTTCTGGAAAGGGGATGGTAGGCCAAAAAAGTTTGGGAACCATTGGTCTAGATGTACTTCTTCAGATGTTCTCTAAGTATTATTCCTTTTCTCTTGGACTTTAATGCTACAAGCTGATACTTGTCCAGGATCAGAATGCCTCCGGGCTATTTAAAATTTGGATTTTTTTTTCTTGCTGGTTCTACAGCCTCACACTCCACACAAAGGATCTCTCCTCAGATAGCTCTGGGAAGGACATATTCTTGCTTAGTTAGCTTTAAGACATCTCCTTTTTCTGCTCCAGATGAGTTTATGGTCATTTCAACCCATCTACCTATTTCTTCTCTGGGTAAGTCATTTCTCATCAATGAAAATATAATGAATTTCACTTTTTATATTATTTCATACCTTCTATTTACTTTTTATTTTTTATTTAGTTATTTTGTTTATTTATTTATTTTATTTCTTTATCTTTAAAGAAAATACTAATATGTCTATAAGCCTTTGACCTCTTTTTACTCTTCCTCAAACATTATTCTTTCCTGAATATTTTTGCCATCTTCCCTTTTCATCAGTAAGTCCATCTTTTCATCCAAGTCAATGAATATTCAAAAAGATATGTTTCTAATAGATCTCAATTGATATTTTTATTTTTACACTGACTAAAATTTCCCCATATTCTCTTTCCTCCTCCCAGAGTGTTCTCCCTCGTAACAAAGGATTTTTTTAAAGAGAAAAAAATCAATAAAGCCAAACAATCCAATGAAAAAATGTGTCAGTGTATTCAATGTTCTGAATCCCTGGACCCACACATCTACAAAGAAGTCTATTGTTGTCAGAGGAGGGGATACCTCATATCATTTCTTTCGGATCAAGCTTGTTCTTTATTATTTCATAGCCTTACATTTCAATGAGCTTCCCATTTTACATGATCAAAGCTTATTTTCCTAATTCTAATAAATTAATATGTCTTTTCATATTTCTATGTCCTAAAGTATATATTCATTCAACTGGGGAAACCTTGTCAAGGTCAAAAGAAAAATTCTCTGCTTCATTATTCTGTGCCCTACTGATGAATAAATTGCCTTTATTTTCATGGTGGCCTTTTTAAAAATGCTAATCATAAATACCACAATTTGAAATGCCACATCTCATGAATTAATGTTTCGTGTTGTCCTTGGAGACATATAAAAACCAATTCCACCAATTTTTTTCATTTCCTTTCATAGAAAAAAACCATCATATTTAAATGCAATAGCCATTATGAGAGAAATAGAGAAAGGAAGATGGAGTTACAAGAACTAGCAGCCAAGTCACCCCACTAAAGAGAACATCTAAGAGTACTGAAAGAATTGATTGATATCATTTCTGTGTCATTGGCAAAGTAGATGGAATGCTAGTCCTGGAGACAGTAAAACTTGAGTTTATCACCTTGGATAATAGTTGTATGACCCTGGAAAGTCACTTAACCTCAATTTACCTCAGTTTCCTCAACTATAAAATGGGGATAATAATAGTACCTACCTCCCAAGGGTTGTGAGAATCAAAAGAGATATTGGGTAAAAGTTCTGCTTTTCCTTCTCAAATTGTCACCTCTTTCCAACTCTAAGTGGCACTGAAGAGCAATAGCTGTCACTGGAACAATTGGCCAATGAAGTTCATCTTTTCTGATGGTTCAAGATGGTTTAAGAAAGACTCCACTGAAGTCTTTTACTGGTGACTGATTCTGTTGACATAACTCTGAAAGAGGGTTTGGTTTTTTTTAATGACCTTCCTCTCCCTCACCCTGTCCCAAGTGTTTCCTCAGGTTCCTGCTCCTCAAGATCCTATGTTGTTCATCCTTCACATTCCTATCCAGCCTTATCCCTCAGATTTCCTTGGCTTATGTGATGACTAGAGTTTTACCTTAAAAAAATCAAAAGATATACAAAATGAGATTTCCAGGGAGATGGCAGTATAGATGGAGTGAATCTTAAAAACCTACACACCCCCTACACACCGAGATAGAAAACAACACGCTTCGAGAAGAAAGAGGACCAAATCTAATAACGGGATAGAGCCGGGGGAACCCTACTGCAGCATAACTAAAGAGGTACGCCCAAGAAAAAGGCTTAAATTATTAAACTGTTAGGTCTGAGGGCGTAGAAGGGGAATCCCAGGATCCCAGGACACTTCCCCCTATGTACTGTGTGGAATCTCCAGCTGCCCAGGAAATCTCAGGGCCAGTTGGTGGGCACACCTGTTGGGAGAGAGGGCCTTGCTGGCACCAGACTCAGGGAATCAAACACAGGCACTGGAGAGGTGACTGGAGGAGAAAACTAGAGAAACACAGCAAAAACACCCAGAAGATAGTGGCTTAGAGAGAGCCAAACCCCAGACCGCAGACAGCTTGGCTTCCTCATACCGAGACAGAGAATACAGGGCTTCAAGAGGAAAGAAAACCAGATCAAACACAGCAGACAGCGCAGGGGGACCCTATTGCTAGAAAGCTCAGTTCAGTGAAAACACTCCTTCTTGTCACCCCACTTTTTTTTGGTTTGTTTTTTTTCTGTTTGTTTTTCCCTCCACTCAGGTTTTAGCCTCAGGGTAAATAAAGCAATAAGATTAATCCAATCAATAGAGGATTAATCCCAACAATTGAACAGACAAGAAGTCTTCAGAGGGCAGAGAAAGTAACTACAAATCTCCATTACTAGCTGGATCTTTCATCAAAGATCATTAAATACATCTGCTCAAACTAACAGAACAAGGAAGGGAAAAAAATATGAGTAAGCAACAGAAAAAGAGGAAAGAAATGAAAAATTGACAGCTTCTTTCAAGGAAGTGAAAAGAGAGCAAATGAAACAGAAATAGAAGAAAAAGAAGTAATTCCAAAGAACTGGAAACAGGCTTTGAAAGATCTCAAAATTCAATTAACTCAAGAATTTAAAACTCAATTAACTCAAGAACATCAGGAACTCAAAAAGCAATCAAGAGAGGTTGGAGACAATTTGAAAAAGGAAATACATGAACTAAAACAAGAAAATAAAGTCTTAAAAACCAGAATTGGCCAGCTTGAAAATGAAGCAAAGAAGGCAGAAGATGATCTACAAAGAAAATCAGACCAGAAAGAGAAGGATGACCAAAAAGCCAGGGAAGAAATTCAGTCTTTAAAAAACAGAACTCAATAACTAGAAACAAATGACTTCACAAGGCAGCAAGAATATATTAAACAAAATTTTAAAAATGAAAAATTTGAAGAGAATATGAAACACCTCATTGATTCAACCAAAGATCTAGAGAACAGAGCTAGAAGAGACAACTTAAGAATTATTGGTTTACCAGAACATCACGATAAAAGAAAAAGTTTAGATAGCATTTTACAAGAAATTATCAGAGAAAATTGCCCAGAAATTCTTGAACAAGAGGGAAAAGTGGAAATCGACAGGATCCACAGATCACCTCCTACATTTAATCCACAACTGACAACTTCCAGGAATATTATAGCCAAATTCAAAAACTACCAGACCAAGGAAAAAATATTACGTGCTGTTAAAAGAAGTCATTCAGATATCAGAGAAGCACAGTTAGGATAATACAGGATCTGGCTGCATCTACATTGAAGGACCGGAAGGCATGGAACATAATATTGCAGAAAGCAAGAGAACTGGGTCTATGACCAAGAATCAACTACCCAGCAAGACTAACTATATTATTGCAGGGGGAAGTATGGTCATTCAATAAAATTGAGGACTTCCAAATATTCATCAAGAAAAAACCAGACTTAAACAGAGAGTTTGCTGCCCAAACCCAGAACTCAAGAGAATCAACATAAGATAATTAAGAGAATGGGAGGAGGAGAAAAAAATTATTTTCTTTAAGGGACACAACAAGTTCAATCAATTTATATCCCAAGAAGAAAAGAAGGAATTAGCAAATATTAAAAATTATTATTATCAACAGGGTAACTAGAAGAAGTTTACATAGAAGGAACAGGGACAAACTGTATAGGATGAAATTTCAAGAGATATATAAATATATATGTATGTATGTAGGTAGGTAGGTAGGTAGGTAGGTATAAATATATACAAAACTGGGGGGAAGAAGATAATAATAAGAAAAATAGGAAAACAAACAAAAAGGAATAAATTTCTATTCCATAAAGAAGCTCGTGGTATCAACAGGGAAAAATAACAATACACTGTAAGGGTAAAGAGGTTAGAGAGAGGAAATATTCAATACTTAAGTGCGTTGAAATCAACTTAGAGAAAAACAATCAGATCCATAGGGGCAGAACATTGATTTACGCCCTATAGAGAAGTAGAAGGGTAACAAACCTACTGGTGGGGAGGAAGCAATACTAGAGAGGGAGAGGGCTTGCGGGGAGCACCATGTGGCTTTAAAGAACAATAAGAGGGGAATAAGAAGGGAGGGGGGAGAAAGGGAAGTACAACAAGGGAGGGGATTATAGGAACTGATTAAAAACAAAACACTGGTATAGAAGGAAACCGTGAAAGAAGGAAGGACAGGACTAGAAGAGAGAATCAAAATGTCTGGGAATGCACAGTTGATAATTATAACTCTAAATGTAAATGGGATGAACTCACCCATAAAACGGAAGCAAATAGCAGAGTGGATTAGAAACCAAAACCCAATCATATGTTGTCTACAAGAAACACACATGAGACAGACAGAAATACATAGAGTGAAAATGAGAGGATGAAGCAAAATCTTTTGGGCTTCAAATGACAAAAAGAAGGCAGGGGTGGCTATCATGATCTAAACAATGAAGAAATATCAGTACTCAATATGTATGCACCAAATGGTATAGCTTCCAAATTTCTAAAGGAGAAGCTAGTGGAGCCCAAAGAGGAAATAGATAGCAAAACCATACTAGTAGGGGACCTCAACCTTCCCCTATCAGATCCAGATAAGTCAAACAAAAAAATAAATAAGAAAGAGATAAGAGAAGTGAATGAAACCCTAGAAAAATTAGAGTTAATAAATATATGGAGAACAATAGAGACAAAAAGGAATACACCTTCTTTTCATTAGCACATGGAACATTCACAAAGATAGACCATGTAATAGGGCACAGAAACATGGCAAACAAATGCAAAAAAGCAGAAATAATAAATGTAACCTTCTCAGATCATAATGCAATAAAAACAGTTATTAGTAAGAATACATGGAGAGGCAAACCAAAAACTAATTGGAAATTAAATAATATGATTCTCCAAAATAATTTAGTGAAAGAACAAATCACAGAAACAATTAATAATTTCACTGAAGACAATGACAATGATGAGACATCTTACCCAAACCTATGGGATGCAGCCAAAGCAGTTCTAAGGGGAAAATTTATATCACTGAGTGCATATATTAACAAATTAGGAAGGGCAGAGGTTAATGAATTGGGCATGCAACTTAAAAAAACTAGAAAATGAACAAATTAAAAATCCTCAGATGAAAACTAAATTAGAAATACTAAAAATCAAAGGAAAAATTAATAAAATCAAAAGTAAAAGAACTATTGAATTAATAAATAAGACTAGAAGCTGGTATTTTGAAAAAACAAATAAAATAGACAAAGCACTTGTTAATCTAATTAAAAAAAGGAAAGAAGAAAACCAAATTAATAGTATCAAAGATGAAAAGGGAGACCTCACTTCTAATGAAGAGGAAATTAAGGCAATCATTAAAAACTATTTTGCCCAATTATATGGCAATAAATTTAGCAATCTAGGTAATGTGGAGGAATATTTGCAAAAATGTAAATTGCCTACATTAACAGCAGAAGAAATAGAATACTTAAATAACCCAATATCAGAAAAAGAAATTGAACAGGCCATTAAAGAACTCCCTAAGAAAAAATCACCAGGGCCTGATGGATTCACAAGTTAATTCTATCAAACATTCAAAGAACAATTAATCCCAATACTATACAAATCATTTGATATAATAAGCAAAGAAGGAGTCGTACCAAACTCCTTTCATGACACAAATATGGTACTGATTCCAAAGCCAGGTAGATCAAAAACAGAGAAAGAAAATTATAGACCAATCTCCTTAATGAACATAGATGCAAAAATCTTAAATAGAATACTAGCAAAAAGACTCCAGCAAGTGATCAAGAGGGTTATTCATCATGTTCAGGTGAGATTCATACCAGGAATGCAAGGATGGTTCAATATTAGGAAAACCATCCATATAATTGACCATATCAACAAGCAAAACAACAAAAACCACATGATAATCTCAATACATGCTGAAAAAGCCTTTGACAAAAATACAACACCCATTCCTACTGAAAACACTAGAAAGTATAGGAATAGAAGATCCTTTCCTAAAAATAATAAACAGTATATATCTTAAACCATCAACAAGCATAATATGCAATGGGGACAAATTAGAAGCCTTTCCAATAAGATCAGATATGAAACAAGGATGCCCATTATCACTTCTATTATTTAACATTGTACTAGAAACACTAGCAGTAGCAATAAGAGAAGAAAAAGAAATTGAAGGTATTAAAATAGGCAATGAGGAGACTAAGTTATCACTCTTTGCAGATGATATGATGGTTTACTTAAAAAATCCTAGAGAATCAACTAAGAAGCTAGTAGAAATAATCAACAACTTTAGCAAAGTTGCAGGATACAAAATAAATGCACATAAATCATCACCATTTCTATATATTTCCAACACATCACAGCAGCAAGAGGTAGAAAGAGAAACACCATTTAAAATCACCCTAGACAATACAAAATACTTAGGAATCTATCTACCAAAACAAACACGGGAATTATACAAACGTAACTACAAAACACTTTCCAAACAATTAAAACTAGATCTAAACAATTTGGAAAACATTGAGTGCTCATGGGTAGGACAAGCTAACATAATAAAAATGACCATTCTACCCAAATTAATTTACTTATTTAGTGCCATGCCTATCAAACTACCAAAAAACTTTTTTACTGCATTAGAAAAAATATGACAAAATTTATTTGGAAGAACAAAGGATCAAGAATATCAAGGGAAATAATGAAAAAAAACATGAAGGAAGGTGGCTTAGCAGTACCAGATATTAAGCTATACTATAAAGCAGCAGTCATCAAAACAATATGGTATTGGCTAAGAGACAGAAGGGAGGATCAGTGGAATAGACTTGGGGTAAGTGACATCAGCAGCACAGTGTATGATAAACCCAAAGAGCCCAACTTTCGGGACAAAAATCCACCATTTGACAAAAACTCCTGGGAAAATTGGAAAACAATATGGGAGAGATTAGGTTTAGATCAACATCTCAAACCCTACACCAAGATAAATTCAGAATGGGTGAAAGACTTGAATATAAAGAAGGAAACTGTAAGTAAATTAGGTGAACACAGAATAGTATACTTGTCAGATCTCTGGGAAAGGAAAGATTTTAAAACCAAGCAAGAGTTAGAAAAAATTACAAAATGTAAAATAAATAATTTTGATTATATTAAATTAAAAAGGTTTTGTACAAACAAAGGAAATGCAACCAAAATCAAAAATGAAACAACAAACTGGGGAAAAATCTTTATAACAAAAAATTCTGACAGAGGTCTAATTACTCAAATATACAAAGAGCTAAATCAATGGTATAAAAAATCAAGCCATTCCCCAATTGATAAATGGGCAAGGGACATGAATAGGCAATTTTCAGATAAAGAAATCAAAAGTATTATTAAGCACATGAGAAAGTGTTCTAAATCTCTAATAATTAGAGAAATGCAAATGAAAACAACTCTGAGGTACCACCTCACACCTAGCAGATTGGCTAAAATGATAGCAGGGGAGAGTAATGAATGCTGGAGGGGATGTGGCAAAATTGGGACCTTAATGCATTGCTGGTGGAGTTGTGAAATGATCCAACTATTCTGGATGGCAATTTGGAACTATGCCCAAAGAGCGATAAAAGAATGCCTGTCCTTTGATCCAGCCATACCGTTGCTGAGAGTGTACCCCAAAGAGATCATAGATAAACAGACTTGCACAAAAATATTTATAGCTGTGCTCTTTGTGGTAGCAAAAAACTGGAAAGCAAGGGTATGCCCTTCAAATGGGGAATGGTTGAACAAATTGTGATATATGCTGGTGATGGAATACTATTGTGCTCAAAGGAATAATAAACTGGAGGAATTCCATGTGAACTGGAAAGACCTCCAGGAATTGATGCAGAGTGAAAGGAGCAGAGCCAGAAGAACATTGTACACAGAGACTGATACACTGTGATAAAATCGAATGTAATGGACTTCTGTACTAGCAGCAATGCAATGATCCAGGACAATACTGAAGGATTTATGGAAAAGAATGCTACTCACATTCAGAGGAAGAACTACAGGAGTGAAAACTCAGAAGAAAAACAACTGCTTGAACACTTGGGTTGATGAGGACATGATTGGGGATGTAGCCCCAAAAAGACCACACCAATATAACTATCAATCATATGTAATTAAGTCTTGACTGACCACACATGTTAAAACCAGTGGAAATGCGAGTTAGCAATGGGAGGGGGGGAGTTTGAGGGGGTGAAGGGTTAAGTAAAAACATGAATTATGTAACCATGGAAAATTTTTCTAAAAATAAAATAGAAAATAGAAAAAAAAAGATATCCAAAATGTCCCTATCAAATCTTGTTGAATATTCTTCTCCAGCTATGGAAGAGGGAAGATGGGAAAGGTAGGTAAACAAACATTTATTAAGCACCTACTATGCGCCAGCAAGAGAGTAAGACTCATGATTTTGCCCAACTTTGCCTCACTAAAATATATTTCTCTCAAAAGTCTCCCTCAATGTCACTGGTCTTCACAAATAAGGATGAACAACAACTATGAGCCAGGCACTGTGCTAGGTGCCTTACAAATATTATCTCACTTGAAACTCACAACCACCTTGTGAGGTAGGTGCTGTTATTATGTCCATTTTACTGATGAGGAAACTAAGGCAAACATAGGTTAAACAACCTACCCAGGATCACATAGTAACTATCTAAGGCAATTTTGAACAAGAATCATGACTTTCTAATGCATCACTTAGTCTACATATTAGTTAGGTAATTCAGTCAGTCAGTCAATAAACTAAAAAGAATTAAAATTATTAAGCTCCTACTATGTACCAGTCACTGTGCTAAAAGCTGAAGATAAATAGAAAGTCAAAAGCAGTTCCTGTTGTCAAGGATCTCAGTCTAATGGGGTAGACAACTGCAAACAACTATGTATAAACCCACTACTATATACAAGATAAACTGGAGATAATCAACAAAGGGAAGGCACAAGAATTAAAGGAGATCATGGAAATAAAGAAACCAAGAGAAACCATTCTCCTTTTGTGAACTGTTGAAGGATCTGTGAGTCTCTCATTTTATTCCAATATCAGACTTCAGTGACCAGAGAATCATTCTGAGTCAGACCCAAGTCAGAACACTAAATCCAAGAAGATAAAAACATCATAAAAATAGAATATATTAAAAAAAAGTCTTATACTTTGATTTTTTAAAAAAAATCAACTTTGAACATTGGAGGAAAACCCTTAAAAGTAATTCACAAGAAAAAGACAGGGGTTGGAGTTGATTGCAGCTAAATATGAGTCAGCAGTGTAATGTGGCAGCCAGACAAACTAATGTGATCTTAGCCTGCATTGATAGAAGTCTGGAGGCCAGAAAAAGGGAGGTAATAGCTCCATTGTGCTCTGAGATGGCAACACCACACTTGCAGTATTATGCTCAGTTCTGAATAAACTGGGGCACATCCAGAGGAGGGATAATAGGACAGTGAGGTGACCTGTAACCATTTTGTGGAAGAACAATGCTTTGAGCATATTGAGAATTTAATAAATGATTTTAAGTGAATAAATGGGTCACCCAAAAGACAGAACTATCACAAAGGGCAGTAGAAGAAGGCAGCAGATTTTGACTCAAAAGATCTTCTTGATATTTAAAGGTGTCCAAAAATAATGAAGACAAAATGCTGTAGTAGATTGGGCACTGTACTTGAAGTCAGGAAGACCTGGGTTCAAATCTCAACTCAGATTCTTACTATTTTGTGAGGTCCTTTTTTTAGACCTCAGTTTCCTCATCTGTAATATGAGCCAGTTGGACTCATTGGCATCTAAGCCCTCACTCTCCCCACCAAATTCAGCTCTAAATCTATGATCCTCTAGGTAAGGGTTGGGATTAGATAGATGACTTCTAAACTACTTCTAATGCTGTAATTCATTCCTGAACTCTACAGCTGCAAATGCATTCCCTCCTCATTGTATATATAGTCTTCATATAATCATCATCCAATCAGCAAACATTGAGCACCTATTATGTGCCCCAGGAGAAGAAAATGGCAAGCCACTCAAGTAGCTCTGCCAAGAAACCCCCCCCCAAAAAAAAACAGGGATCATGAAGAACCAGACATGACTGAAAACAACTAACCAACAGACTAGGTGCCAGGCACTGATACAAAGAGACAAAACAGTCTTTTATCTGTACATATTGGAGCCCTGGTAAGAACATAAACTACTTGAGGTCAGAAAATTTTTTATTTTTTGTCTTCCTGTCTCTAGAATCTTTAGTGCCTGGCACCCAGTGCTTCTTCACCTATCACTGCCAGACAGAGCAACTATGTGACTCAGTGGATAAAGACAGGAAGTCTCAGGTTCAAATATAATATCAGACATTCCTGAACTGTGTGACCCTGGAAAAGTTACTTAACCCTAACTGCCTAGCTTTTACCATTTTTCTGCCTTGGAAAAGAAGGAGGAGGAAGAGGAAGAGGAGGAAATGAAGGTGGAGGAAGATGAGGAGGAGGAGGAAGATGAGGAGGAGGAGGAAGATGAGAAGAAGGAGGAGGAGGAGAAAGAGGAGAAGAAGAAGAAGAAGAAGAAGAAGAAGAAGAAGAAGAAGAAGAAGAAGAAGAAGAAGAAGAAGAAGAAGAAGAAGAAGAAGAAGAAGAAGAAGAAGAAGAAGAAGAAGAAGAAGAAGAAGAAGCATTTACTGCAAAAGCACAATATATGGTGAAATCTGAAGAGAGCCTCCATGATCCCTGTGTTCTACAATGCCAAGAGAGGACACATGGAAAACCTTTTAGAAACCTGAAGTTCAAAGAAACATTGAGACAGTACTTGGACTTGAGTCCTCTGATGAGCAGACTGTGAGGAATCAACAAGCATTATTTCCTAGGATACTGAAGCATGATGTAATTTGACTAGTAGTCATTACAAGACTAGACAGAGAAGATAAAAACTTTGTTGCACATTTAATTTTTGAGACCAAAATGTATTAGTGGGAGAGGACATTCCTCTACAATTACAGTCATTGGATGAACCTGGGGAACAGAAGAGTAGATGAAAGAGTTGGAATTTCAGGCCTCAATAAAATGGATAGATTGCCTATTGGTTAGGAGTTTAAAGCTTACATTGTTGATTTTTTTGTTTTCACTGCAGCTGAACATGAGAATAAGTATTTTTAGATAATGTGAAGTTGGAAAAGAAATAAGAATCTCCCAGTGAGACAGGAGCTGAGTCATAAGAGCTTTATAAATTATTATAGATATTCATATCCCTAGATAGAAACTTGAGCTGGAAAAAAAACCTGGAAGATGCAACCATTCGTGCAAAGAGACCCAGGACTTAGGTAACTTGGAGGTGTGAGCAAGAACTGGCCACTCCTGAGTTGGTAGCTTCAGATGTTACTGGAAGTACCCTCTGGTGGCTTAAAAAGAAATAATGCCACAGTTGTTGTGTCTTTTTGGTTGTGTCAGACTCTTGGAGTTTTCTTGGCAAAGATACTGGAGTGGTTTATCATTTCCTCCTCCAGCTCATGAAGAACTTGGGCAAATAGAGTTAAGAAGCATGCCTACAATCACACAACTAGGAAGTATATGAGGTTGGATTTGAAATCATGAAGATGAATCCTCCTGACTCCAGGCCAGGAGTTCTGTCCATTGTGCCACTTAGCTACCCAATCTGTCAATGTAAATAAGTGCTTTAATGGGACCCACATCCTTTAGACAAAAGTCCTAAAAACAACATTAAGGAAAAAAAGAATAAGATAAAGTAAGTCCTTAGATTCATGAAAGAGTCAAGACTCTGAAAACTCTAAACTTTTTTCTCTGGTTTCTTATCATAGCTTTCTTATAAATTTCTCTACAATGCTTAATAACCAAACCTTTAAAAATACACAACTTAAATATTTGCAGGTAAGGAAAATGGGGTCCAGAGTTTTTAAGTGACTTCTATTGTAGTCAGGCTTAGCATCCAGGTCTTCCCTTTACATTATCGATAAGATAGGGATGAGAGGCTTTAAATAAGAGGCAGACAAACCACTAAAGAAGTAAACAACTAGTAGAATGTAAATTAAGGGTAGGAAACTATTCATTCTTGTCTTTTTGTCCCTCCTACCAGGCTCATAGAAGATACTTAACAAATATAGATTAATTGCCTTCCTAACTAGTTATAAATATGTTATTAACCCTTTTTTCCATGACTCCATTCAATTTGTCTTCAGTAAATGGCCATGAATCCTTTAGGCAGGGATTGTATCTAATCTGATATTCTATTCAATGCTTTCGTGGTGGCTATTGTCCAATCAATTTTTAATAATGCTGATCAAAATTGACTGGTTCAAGGTCAGTTTCTTTAAACCATCTCATTTTATTTGGCATGAGGAAGTAGAACAATATGAAAGGCAAGGCAAGAAATCTTGGCATCATTTTCTGGCTAGAATCTAAATCACATCGTTTCAGATATTAAGAACATTTTCTTCCAGTAGTATATGTGAATGGACTTTAAACATGTGCTCAGCATTGATGGGCCTCTGAGATCATATTTAAAAATAAATAGCAGTATCATCACTCATAAGAAAATGCAGAAAGCAGAAAATGAACTTCTTACATTTAAAAAAAAAGAAAAGAAATTCCAGTCTAAACAATGCTTCCAAAGCACAATAAATTTGAGCCTAACTTATGGAAGAAAGAAAATTCTCAGAATGAAAATATTCTCTGCAAGCATCTACCCTTTTTTCATCTTCTATCATCAAAGAATCCAGAATCATTCCTAATCCCATGGTAGCTGATCTTGATTGGTGTAAGGGAAGAAATACAGAGAAGAGAATTACTAAAATTCTTTTTCTCCCAGGAAATATTGATCCAATGAGGTAAAGCAAAAAAACTTGTTCCAAATGCACAGTTTTTTGAATGAATGACAAAGCATATAGTCAACACTGTGCCAGGTGTGAGGTTAAGCACTGGAAATACATACACAAGAAAGTCACACAGTTCCTGCCCTGAAAGATCTAATGGAGAAAGACAACCCAGATAAGATGGCAATGCATAGAGTATTAGGAATTTATACCAGTGTGGTACATTTTAACTCATACAGAGAAAGGCTCAAAGCCTAACAAAAGACATCCAGGGATAGGAGCAGATAGGCTCATGGGCAATAATCAATACAACTAGGGAGGGTATTGGAACCTCGGAAACAATGGTTTTCAGATCTGGGAGCATCTGAAAAAAAAATAAAGATTTTTCTAAGGAGAAAGGAAGACATCAGGGTTAGCACTGTGAAAAAGGGTGACCTTGGCCTTGGCACACCCAGTTTCCATCATTCTTTCCTCATTCTTCTTTTTCAATATATAGAAGATGAGGTCCTACATCATCTCCAGCCTCCAGCAGTTTACAAATCCTAGTAAGAGCCAGGAGTCTTATCTGGAGAAGGCAGGTTCTCTGGGACAACTGGGACATTTTCCAACTCTGATATCACAGACAGAAAGACATTGGGTTGGTTTACAGCAAATATTCAGAAAGCTGAAGTCCCCTGCTGCAATTACACCTATCTCAGTGTCTATTTTGTGATCACGACCCATTTCCTCCAGCTAGTCTGTCTAATATTGTCTCCAGCAAACAGGTGATATATTTCCCACCACTACATCACTTCCTTTTCTCATTGGGGAAAAGTCACTGCAATTTTTTTATCCTGTTTCTTTGTCTATAAAATGAGGATTATATAAAACCTCTAGTACCTACCCCACAAGATAAGACTGAAATGAGCTGATGTATCAAAAGAGTTCTCTAAATCTTAAAGCTCTTTGTAATTCCAATTGCTGCTGCTACCAAGGCAAGATGCCACTAACCAGGTGGCAAAATGGATAGAATGCTGGACTTGTAGTCCAGTAAGGGGGGCAAATACTTAACAGCCAGTTCTGCAAAAAGAAACCTACAACATTCTTTTTAAGATTAACTTGTCTCACTAACAGTTTCCTAAACCCATGCAATCCATAAAATAATAAATCAAATTCTGATTTGTAGCTTTTTACTGATTTCCGAGATTTCTGAGCATTTATATGCTCACAACTGAAAATTTAAGAATAAGATCTCATGAGCTGGTTTGAGCTGGCTCCAGCATCCCCCTATAATACCTCAAATGTCTCCTGAGACATGTGCTAGCATGTGATCCTGAGCAAGTCACTTACCTATCTAGGGTACCCATATCTTATTTATGTGTCAACTGGGGTAATAACAGTACCTAACTCCCAGGGCTTTTGTGATGATCAAATGAAATCGTGTAGGGATGTAAAGTGCTTTGTAGATCTTAAAGCACTTGATAAATGTTGGCTATTCACATTATGACTACTTGATTTCCTATGCCAATATTTTCCTGTTCTCAGAGGAAATATTCCTGTTCTAAACAATACTACCTTGATAACAATCTGGCCTCCCCAAACAATGTTTATTTACTCTTTTCATTTATAATAGTTCTGATGAAGCCTTCTTGGGGAAAAGAATAATTAACTAGTGATCTCTTGAGTTGCCTTCCAGATACACAATTTTTGAGTGCTAGCCATGGAAGTAGGACCATAAGATCTTCTGTCTCCGTACATTTTCTTCCCAATTTGGTTGTAAGCTCCTTGAGGGCAGGGACTATCTTTAACCCCTTTTTCATCCTCAGTTCTTAGCACAGTGCCTGACACATAGTGGGGCATTTAATAAGTATATATTGCTGGATTGAATGTTTATTGATTTTTTAAATTTTTATTCATGCTCTAAATTCAAATAAGTTATAAACCCTAACTCTAACTACTCTAGAATTAAATACCAGAGTACTGAGCAAGCTGTGCAAGTCTTTGATCTGAAAGCCATGAAGATCTAATTAAAGTGAATTATTCTGAGTGAGCTTAAACTCAATTTCATTTTTGGCTCCATTATTAATTGCTGTCAATATACTTTGCAAATGTCTTCAAAAGTGAATTACTTCCAATTTATGAGGGAGAGAATGAATACTATCTATAATCTATGTCCCTACCTATCTATACCACAGTTAATTGTACATTGTATGTAATTAAGTAGATTTCTATTATAAAACTGAATTGCATCCTCCAACTAAAATTTCTGGTTTTTTACATCAAAGACTTTTATATTTGTCTTTACTCTCTAGCACCTGCTTATAGTGGTTTGCATTTAATAATAATTTAACAAATGCTTATTGAATTAAATTCAACTGAATTGAATTATATAGAAGTTAAAGTTTAAAAAAAAGAGTGAATTACTATCACATATTGGTACTTCTGATCTAATTTTTTGTCAGCTTTTCTGTGAGCTAGACAATGATATCTCCTCAGTTAGATGATATGGTCAAGATATCCTGAAAGATTTCATAAGATTATGGCTATATAAGTTTATAGAAGGGGAAATTAACCCCTCAGTTACAGAGAAGGACTTGGTATCTGATAGCCTAACAATGATCCACCAGGGGCAGCTGTCTATGTGTAAAAGGAATCAAACAGCAAAAAAGAATTTAATTTGGATAGACTCAAAGAACTTGTGTGGGCACAATCCTGACCTCTCTCACCCTTCACACATATACTTATGCTAAACAGAAAGAGTGCTGAGTTTTCCAAAATTGCATAAATCTAATCATCTTCAATACTATTATTCTAAAGGTAACTTGAAATGTTAGTATGGCATATTAGATAGAGGAGAAGCATTGGGGTCAGAAAGACTTTTATTCAAATCCTTCCTAGTTATGTGACCAGAGGCAAATTATTTCACCTCTCATGACTCCTTCCAAACTCTCTAAGACAAGAAGAGTTACTTGTTATCATCAATACTTAATAAAACCATAAGTCCAGATTTTTAAAAAATTATCTTGGAATCATAGGATCTCAGAGTTGAAAGGGACCTCTTAGAAGGTGTCAGATCCACTCTGTAACTGATTAAGAATTGCCTCCATGGGGCAGCTGGGTAGCTCAGTGGATTGAGAGTCAGGCCTAGAGACAGGAGGTCCTAGATTCAAATCCAGCCTCAGACACTTCCCAGTTGTGTGACCCTGGGCAAGTCACTTGACCCCCATTGCCCACCCTTACCACTCTTCCACCTATAAGTCAATACACAGAAGTTAAGGGTTTAAAATTAAAAAAAAAAAAAAAAAAGAATTGCCTCCACTATGTCTCAACACCAGTTCATCCAGACTTTGCTTGAATTATCTAGTAAAGAGAATTCACTGCTTTTTATTCAATTGTAAGCTCCTGGAGGGCAAGGATTGTCTTTTGCCTCTTTTTGTAGCTCCAGATCTTAGCACAGTGCCTGGAACATGTTGTCATTCAGTTGTTTCATCTGTGTCTGACTCTTTTTCACCCCATTTGGGATTTTTTTGGGCAGAGATACTAGAATGGTTTGCCATTTCCTTCTCTAGCTCATTTTACAGGCAAGGAAACTGAGGAGTTAAGTGACTTGCCCAGAGTCAAAAAGCTAGTAGTGTCTGAGAATGACAGATTTTCCTGACTCCAACCGCAGGGCTCTAGCCACATGTCCACCTGGATGACTTGGCACATAGATGATTAATAAATGTTGATTGACTGGTTAAATGATTACATCCAAAGATAGCCCAATCCACTTTGAGACAGATCTGGAATGAGGAAAATTTAAACTTGATGTGTATTTTTATTTATATCAAGTTTAAATTTTCCTCATTGCAGTTTCCATCCCTTACTTCTCAATTCTCAGTCAGTCAGTTAACAAGCACTTATTAAGAAATTACTATGGGGGAGAGGGGGCAGCCACGTAGTTTGGTGGATTAAAAGCCAAGCCTAGAGACAAGAGGTCCTAGATTCAAATATGATCTGACACTTCCTAGATGTGTGATCCTAGGCAAGTCACTTAACCCCCATTGCCTAGCCCTTGCTGCTCTTCTGCCTAGGAAACAAAACACAGTATTACTTCTAAGACAAAAGGTGATGATCTTAAAACAAAAAAAAACAAAAACAAAAAAAAACTTACCTACCATAGAAGACTGCTTCTAACTTTAGAATTTTTCATCCACCATTTCTATTCTTCATAAAGCTTTAGCATATTGCTGGTCTTTCTTCACTTATGTGAGTTTGCAATGTTGTTGCACTTATATACACAGCCCTATGTATAAGTTAAATATATATTGGGGTTTCTTAATCATGCTAATCTTATAGCCCATGAATGAAGCTTTCACATAAGGACAGAAAGGACAATGGAGAAATGCTCAGGTCCTAGAGACAGGAGGTCCTAGGTCCAAATCTGGCCTCAAACACTTCCTAGCTCTGTGACCCTGGACAAGTCACTTAACCCCCATTGTCTAGCCCTAGCATTTACCATTCTCCTGTCTTGGAACCAATGCAAAGTATTAATTCTAAAACAGAAGATAATAATTTTTTTAAGTGCTCAGTACTACCTGAACTGCCTCAGATGAAAGTCAAGCTATACCATTCTTAAGTTTTAGTATGTAGATTTCTGTTCACCTTCATTTTCTGTTATTAGTCTGAAGAGTTTCCTTGAGTTTCTAGAGGGCAGTGGCTTCTTGTCCTACAATGTCCTACAAATTTCTTCTGCTTCTGTGCCTACAACAGTACAAGTCAAACATTAAGCACTCCATAAATATTAGTCATTAATGAGAATGAATCTCTGGATTCTCATTCTTTTCACAGAGCTGAGTTCACTAAAACCATATCTCACTAGCCCATACCAGTGTGTTTACTTTGTCTAAGCAACTAAACAAAGGAAATGGGTGGACAGAGCACCAAGCTTAGAATCAGGAAGACCTGAGTTTCAATCTGGGCTCAGACCCTTATTAACTGTGTGATCCTGGGCAAGGGTCACTCCTGTTTGCCTCAGTTTATTCATCTGTAAAATGAACTAGAGAAGGAAATGACAAACCACTCCAGTCTCTTTTCCAAGAAAACCCCCAATAGGGTCTAGTAGAATCAGACATGACTGAAATGACTGAAGAACAACATCAAACAACTAGAGGATCTAGATAATTCAAAGCAAAAGTATTTAATGAAGTATCATAGTTTAAAAAAAAGCAACAACTAAAAATTACCCTTATAAATCTAGGGAATGCTCTTCCACACATAAATAATAAGTGGTATAACTTTACAAAAATCAAGAATATACATGGAAAGTCATATCTAGAGGTAACATGTGTGGCCAAGGCATACCCATAGTGGGCACACATGTAAAGAAAATGGATGGCATAAGCCAATGAATAAGGGATCCAAATGGACAAAAAATTGATTGGACTCAAAGATTCATTATTAATTTTCAACCACAACAGGACAAGAGGTCTAAAGTAAAGTAACCCCAGCATTTCTACTTGCCTCCATGCTATTTAATGTTTTTAATCAATGATTCATATAAAAGCACAGCTGGCATGCTCATTAAATTTGCAGATGATACAAAGCTGGGAGAGATAGCTAATACACTGAATGACAGTCAGGATCCAAAAGGATCTTGATGGACTGTAATGTTGGGCTGAATCTAATAAGATGAAATCCAATAACAATAAAGAGAAAGTCTTGCACTTGGGTATAACAAAATCAACTTGACAAGTAGTAAACAACAGAGTCATTAATTAGATAGCAATTAATCCAAAAAAGATTTGGAGGTTTTAGTGAATATGAGCTCAGTATGAAGGTAGCCAAAAGAAGTCCACGAGATCTTTGTCTACATTAACAGAGTACAGCTTCCAAGAATAGGATCATGGTAGTCCCACTATATTCTGCCCTCATCAGAGTTCATCTGGAATGGTCCATTCATTTCTGGGTTTCCGAAGGACATGGAAAATTGAAAGATGTCCAGAGAAGGGCAGCCATGATAGTGAAGGGCCTTGAATCTGTGTCAAATGAGAATGAGTTAATGGAACAGAGAAAGTCTAGAGAAAATATCAGGGAAAACATGATAACATTTAAAATATTTGAAGAATTCTCACATGGAGAAAGAATCTGCCTTATTCAGTTTGGTCTCAGAGGGCATAAGCAGTAATAAAGTTGCAGAGGTAAAAGTTACAGAGAAGCCAATTTAGGCTTGAGGTCAAGAAAAACTCCCTAAAAAGTAGTTGTCCAAAAGTAAATGAGCTGCCTTAAGAAGTAAGAGTTTCCTTTTCCTGGGTGGTGTAGAGGCCAGCTGACTACTTGCCAGGTATGATATGGTGGGAATTCCTTTAGGCTCTGGGTAGATCTGGATGGTTTTTTGAGATCTCGTCTAACTCTTCATTTCTCTGGTTCTGTAATTCAACTCACAAATCTGATGGTGTGGGGCTGAGGATGTCTGCTGGTGATATCATCATAGCTTTTGCTAGGTTTACTCCCTATGTGTCTCATGTGGCATTCCAGGTATGTAACCTCTACTGAACAATTATTCCAATGCAGCCTCCATGGACATGGAGTTCCTGGAAGATAAGGAGTTGCTGCCAGGCATTGCTCCTTGCTGTTCTCATGTGGCCACTTCTGGAATGCCACTGATGTCATGATCATAGGGTATGGTTCCACTGAGCATGAGATTATGAACTTTCTCTCTGCTTTTAGCATCTGACTTCACATGGAGTTCTCTGCTGTGATGCTATCTCTTTTCTAAAAATGGAAGAGTAAATTCTGATGTCTCTTTTAGTATAAAACCTAAGATTTAAGCTACAGATTTTTTTTAACCCTTGTACTTCGGTGTATTGTCTCATAGGTGGAAGATTGGTAAGGGTGGGCAATGGGGGTCAAGTGACTTGCCCAGGGTCACACAGCTGGGAAGTGGCTGAGGCCGGGTTTGAACCTAGGACCTCCTGTCTCTAGGCCTGACTCTCACTCCACTGAGCTACCCAGCTGCCCCTAAACTACAGATTTTTAAGAAAGGGAAAAGTTGGAAAGGAGGAGCCAATATGGTGCAATCAAGACATAGAAAGTTCAAAGTTCTCTAAGAATCCTCTCCAATCAACCTTAAAGTAATGCTTCAAAACAAATATTGGAGTTACAGAAGCAATAAGGAGATGTGGTGAAGCACATCTTTTTCCTGTAGAAAAAAAATTTGAAAAGTAAGCAGAGAAGGTCTGGTTTACAGGTAAGAGAGAAGAGTGTATCCCATAACAAGGCTGCACCAAAGAGTACCAGCAGGAGCCAATAGCAAACCCCTCACCCCCCACATCTCCTGCAACATCAAGATCCCAAAACTCTGTCTGATCTAATAGCAGTACAATCCTATGCCTACTCTTTAAATTTGCAAGCCCTAACACAAGCCTGAAGTGAATCTCCATGCCCTAATGCAGTCTGTAGTGCACCAGGCTGACATAAGCCAAAAGGAAGGCCCAGAGCTCCTGTCCAAGCCTGTAGTAAGGACCTGAACTGCAGCACAAGGCAGTCCATGTTTTCCTGGAATATATAAGTCCAGAGTAAGACCAAAGACCTTGCTCAAGCCTGAGGTTAAGCTTTGAGCCCCACCTCAGGGCATATCATAGTCATCTGAGCCCTGCAAACCATCAGTGGCCCCTGGAGGAAACTGAATAAACAGTAGAAGGTAGTTTTCAGAGCTCCCAGTCCACAGGCCATCATATCATCTTGGAAGAACTAAAACTTTCAGAGACCCAGAATTAGAGCTGAGGGTTATAGCAAGGAAAAATGAAGCTTAAGAGTGCTCCTTCTACCATAGGAACAGAGCCCACCTTTAAGATAAAAAATAAAAGTTGAGAAAAAGGGCTATGAAATGAGCAAATATTAAAAAAATCACCTAAAAATAAAAAAATTATAGAGACAAAGAGCAAAGCACAGACTCAGAAGGGGATGTTGAGATCAAAGCAGTCAAATGCAAAACTTCAAATAAAAATGCGAATTGGTCTCAAACTCTGGAAAAACTCAAAAAGGATTTCAAAAATCAAATAAGAGAGCCAGAGGATAAATGAGAAAGAGAAATGAAAGCAGTGCAAAGCAGAATTGGCCAAATAAAAAGAAGTATAATAATCCAATAAAGAAAACAGTTTCTCAAAAATTAGAACTAGGCAAATAAAAGCTAAAAACTTCATGTGGCATTGAGAAACAAAAAAAAATCAAAAGAATGAAAAAATAGAAGAAAACATGAAATATTTCACTGAAAAGAACAAGCAACCTTGAAAATAGTTTAAGAATTATTGGGCTACACAAAAACCACAATGAGGGGGGAAAAGGCTAGATATCATGTTACAAGAAATTATTAATGCAAACTGCCCTAATTTTCTTGAACAAGAGGGGAAAATAGAAATTAAAAGAATCTACAGATCACCTCCAGAAATAAATTTCCAAATGACAACTCCCAGGAATATTATAGTCAAATTCAAGAGCTCCCAGTCCAAAGGAAAAATACTGCAAGCAGCCAGAAAGAAACAATTCAAATATCATGGAACGAGTCAAGATTAGACAGGACTTAGCAGCTTCCACATTAAAGGATCAGGAGGCTAGGAATATGATATTTCAGAAAGCAAGGGAACTAGATTTACAACCCAGAATCACCTATCCAGCAAGATTGAGTATATTCTTCCAGAGGAAAAAAAAAGGTTATTTTATAAAATAGAATATTTTCAAGCATTTCTGATAAAAGACAAGGCCCAAAAAGGAAATCTGGTGTTCAAATACATGACTCAAGAGAAATGTCAAAAGGTAAACAAGAAAGAAAATTTAAGTGATTCAATAAGATCAAACTCTTTGTATTCCCACATGGAAAGATGACATTTGTAACTCTTAATATTTTTTATCATTATTAGAACACTTAGAAGTAGTATATATAGACAGAGAGTATGGGAGTAAGTTGATTAGAATGGCATGATATGCCCCCCCAAAAAAAATCAAGGGGTGAAAAAGAGGTTTGCACTGAAAAAAGGGGAGGAAGAGTTAGAACTGGGTAATTATATCACCTAAATCTTGAAAAAACTATTAGAGAGTGGAAGGAAGGATAAGAATAGTGACAGGCAATACTTAAACTTTACTCTCATCAATATTGGCTCTGAGAGGGAATAACAACCATACTCATTTTGGTATAAAATGTGATCTGTTATAACAAAAAGGGCCTAGAGAGATATAGATATACAGTGATGTGAATGTATCTATGTATTCTCCCTAGTTGCAGATGATGGAGGAACACCAACCCCTATCACCCTTGATAGTAGTAGCAATTGTCTCAGACAAAGCTACTGAGAAAATAGTTCTAATTAAAAGGTAATGAAGGAAATTACATCTTGATAAAATGTACCATAGGCAATGAAGTAATATCAATACTAAATCCATATGCACCAACTGGCATAGCCTGCAGATTTTTAAAGGAGAAATTAAATGACCTTCAAGAGGAAATAGTAGAACTGTACTAGTCTGGGACCCCAACTTTCCGTTCTCAGATTTAGATAAATTAAGCCAAAAAATAAACAAGAAAGAAGTGAAGGAAATGAATGAAATTTTAGAAAAGTTAAATTCAATAGAACTCTGGAGAAAATTGAATTGGAATAGAAAGGTATATACCTTTGTTTCAACAGTACATGGAACCTACACAAAAATTGACAATATATTATTAGGACATAAAAATTTCACAACTAAATGCAAAAAAGCACAAACAATAAATGCATCCTTTTTAGATCATAAAAGGGTCCATGGACAGATAAATAAAAAATTAATTGGAAAATTAATCTAATTCTAAAAATAGGTGGGTCAAAGAACAAATTATAGAAATAATCAAGAATTTCATCAGAGGATGACAATGAGAGGACAACATATCATAATTTATGAGATACAACCAAAGCAGTACTTGGGGGAAAATGTATATCTCTAAATGCTTTTATCAATAAAATAGATAAAATGAGATTAATGAATTGGGCATGCAACTAAAAAAACTAGAAAAAGAAAAAATTGCAAATCCCAATTAAAGACTAAATTGTAAATCCCAAAAAGCAATGGAGAAATTAATAAAATTGAAAGTAAGAATTATAGAATTAACAAATAAGACTAGGAGTTGGTCTTATAAAAACAAATAAAATAGATAGAGCATTGGTTAATTTGATTAAAAAAAGAAAACCAATCAGTATCAAAAATCAAAAGGGTGAATTCACCACCAATGAAAAGGAAATTAAAGCAATCATTAGGAACTATTTTGCCTAATTATATGACAATAAATCTGACAATCTTTGTGAAATAAATTAGTATTTAAAAAAATATAAATTGCCCAGATTAACAAAAGAGGAAATAGGATACTTAAATTATCTTATCTCAGAAAAAGAAATTGAATACACCATCAATGAAATCCCTAAGAAAAAATCCCTAGTGCTACATGGATTCACAAATCAATTTTTTCAAACATTTAAATAACAATTAATCCCAGCACTGCATAAAGTATTTGGGAAAAGAGTCAAAAAAATAATTCTACCAAATTCTTTTTATGACAAATAAATGGTGCTGATATCTAAGCCAGGAATAGCAAAACCAGAAAAAGAAAAGTACTTCTTTAATGAACATAGATACAATACTTTTAAATGAAATTCTAGTGAGGAGACTACAGCAATATATCACAAGGGTCATTCACGATGACCAGGTAAGATTTATACCAGGAATACAGAACTGGTTTAATAGTAGAAAAATTATCAGTATAATTGACCATATCAATAACAAGCCCAACAGGAATCACATTATTATCTCAATAGATGCAGAAAAAGCCTTCAATGAAATGCAACCTATTCCTATTAAAAAACTAGAAAGCATAAGAATAAATGAGCCATTCTTTAAAATGATTAGTTACAAGCCTTCCCAAGAAGATCTGTAGTGAAGCAGAGATGACCATTATCACTACTACTATTATTTAATATTATACTAGACATGCTTGGCTTAGCAATAAGAGAAGAAAAATAAATTGAAGAAATTAAAGTAGGTGAAATAGGTAAATAAGATGGATAGATGGGTTTGTTGATTTTATTTGTATCTGTTGTTATTTGCAAAGTTTAAGAAAAAAAATTTTATGTACTGGCCCTTTAAATTTTTCAAGTCTCAAAGCTCAAGTAACTGGGTGATTAACAGCTCCTGCTGCTAGGCAGATTTCAGCAAGATTCCACTGTGTTGTTGGAATTTTTTCAAAAAAAAAAAAAATGGCCGCCAACTACTGTTGTGTAGGCTTTGTAGGCCCAACTGCCACCAGACCCCAAAAAAGCTTGTTTTAGCCCAGAAAATCTCAGATTCTTTCCATTTCTGCCATATGAAATAGGTAAATAAGAGAGATGGATGGGTTTGTAGATTTGTTATTGTTGGTATACTCTGAGAAATACACTCTACAGGCCTGTTTAGGGCCGAGAGTTAAGTCTTAGGCCAAAATGTTATCTGACTCTTCTGTAAAAACAGTAACTTGGATTTATTTATATTCAAATAAAGAGAAATGATGGCTGACCAGGGGAAAGGAGTCCCTATGCTTAAAATTCTTGATTCTCTACCCAAAAGCCTCTACAGGCCCCTCACGGAGCCTTCTTCATAGATATTTAGGCTACACTATTTCTACACTTTCTTACTATTACAAAACCCACTAACTACCTAATCTGAATAACTGGTCCTCAAATTGCTGATAGACCAGTTAAACAGTTTATCCAGATAAGATAGCTTGAACTTTGATGAGTTCAACCTTGTAGGCCAGAGGCCCAAGGCCAAGATGGCGGACTGTTCTCACTGGCAGAATTCACTGGGTGTTGGCAGCTCACTCTCACACACAGTCAGGAATCTCTCAATAGCTGGAGCACAAGAACCTCCTGGTTTCAGGGAAAAGGTAAGTCACCTCCTTCAGGCTTAGACGGAACTGCCCAAATGGAAGCCATCTCTCTCCTCCCTTGGCAGAACAGGAACAATGGATCTCTAACTGACTTAGGTGCCCAGTTTTATCCCTTCCCCAGATTCTGGAACAGCTCTTTCAGTTCTGTGCGTGTGACCATACCCTTTTGCTACTTTGGCAAAGTTCTGTTTTCCTTCATTTTCTCCCTTACATTGGCAATGATAAAAGTAAATTATCGCTCTTTACAGATGATATGATATACTTAGCAAATCCTAGAGAATCAACTAAAAAACTAGTTGAAATCAATAACTTTAGCAAAGTTTCAGGATACAAAATAAACACATAAATCATCAGCATATATATATATATATATATATATATATATTACCAACAAAGTCCAGAAGCAAGAGATAGAAAAAGAAATTCCATTTTAAATGACTCTAGTACAAAATAGTTGGAAATCTAATTGCCAAGACAAGCACGGGAATTCTATGAAAACAATTAAAAACCCTTTTCACACAAAAAAAATCAGGTCTAAACAATTGGGAAAATATTAATTGCTTATGGGTAGGCTAAGATAAAATACATGATAAAATTGACAGTTCTAGAAAAATTAATTTCCCTATTCAGTACCATGACATTCAAACTACCAAAAGATTATTTTAGAGAACTAGAAAAAATAGTAATAAAATTCATCTGGTAAAACAAAAGATAAAAATTATCAAGAGACTGGCCAATACGACAGTAAAGAAAAATTATAAATGTTGGAAGAGTTGTGGCAAAATTGGAACATTTTTGCACTGTTGGTGGATTTGTGAACTGCTTCAACCATTCTAGAGCATAATTTGGAACTATGACCAAACGGTTATAAAACTGCATAAGCCTTTGATCCTGTAAGGTGACTATTAGGTCTGCACCCTAAAGGGATCAAAAGTGGGATGGGGCTACTGGTACAAAAATATTTATAACAGCTCTTTTTGTGGAAGCAAAGAATTGAACATTGAGGGGATGCCCATCAATTGGGGAATGCCTGAACAAAATTGTGATATATGATAGTGATGGAATATTATTGTGCTATAAGAAATGATGAGCAGGATGAATTCAGAAAACTGGAAAGATCTACATGAACCAAAGCAGAGTGAAATAAGCAGAACCAGGAGAACATTGTACACAAAAACTGTAATATTGTACAACGATCAACTGTGAAAGCTTCAGCTACTTTCAGCAATACAATGATCCAGGACAATTCTGAGACTCCTGACAAAGAATGTTCTCTACTTCTAAAGAAAGAACTGTTGCAGTCAGAATGCAGATCATAGCATACTATTTTTCACTTTAGTTTCTTTGTGTTTTTTATTTGGGAGTTTTGATTTTCTATGAGTATTCTTTTACAAGAAGCAATGTGGAAGTAAGTTTTGCATGATAATACATGTATAACCCAGATCAAATTGCTTATCATCTCAGGGAAGAGGGAGGGAAGGAAAGGAGGGAGATAATTTGGATCTTATAATTTCAGAAAACATATGTTGAAAATTGTTATTGCATGGAATTGGGAAAATAAAATATCATTAAGAATAAAAATAAAGGAAAAAGCCTCACACTCAGTCCCTGGACAAGGAAGAATCTTTTGTTGGCTTTTCTTCACACATAAAGGAACTATCTGTCCTCAGAGACTTGAGCTAAAATAAGTATTTCCTCTCCTAGAGGAGATTCCTTATCTCAGGCACAAAAATTGTTGGAGCACAGAATGGTCCCATATAACCAGGGCATGCACATTTAAATATCCTTTTTTTTTCTTTTCTTTTTTTTTTTTGCTTCCATTTCCTGTTTACTTAGGGTGGTGTGTCTATCAGAAATCTCACTCCAACTACACAAGCATCCCTTCCACATAGCAATTTTTTCCCACCACAGTTTTGCTGCATCTCTGGTCAGCATAAGAAATGAAATGGGAATTTAAGGGGAGCTTTGCAGAAGCCTCAAATGACACCCAAAGGACAGCAGATGGCATAGAAAAAGTTTAGAAACTCAGAATTGCAAAATATATATATAGTATTTTGCCAACATATTTTATCTTTTAATACCACAAATACACACCATTCCTTTTTTAAAGTTAAAGAAGTAAAAAGTTAAAGTTTGCAAAAAGAATAGGAAAGCCAGCTGACAACCTACAAAAGCTGGAAATGTAGAGATATCTTCAAAGATTTAGGAACTCATAAATGCATATAAGTTACTATAAACACCCCATAAAAGGAAAAGAAAAAATCAGACTTCTTCTCTGGCATAAAGGGAAGGACAAAAAATTTTTCATGAATTTTCCAGATCTTGGGGTCATCCCATCTCTAACCCCTGTGATGTGGAAGGGATACTTGTAGTTAGAAAATGATTGTTGCTTCCTACTTAATGTATTGCTGAAATGCACCTACTTATTATCAATTTTACAACTGGGGCTTTTTTGGTCTGGTTATCCAGGTTTTCAATCCAAAAATGATTTTGAATTTCCATACAAATTAATTGGAAGATGAAAGGCATCAGAACAAATATTGAGCATGGGAGGCACGGAGTGGGGTGGGGAGGAGAGGAACTTTCTCTTGTTCAATTGTCACCTTGTCTTTTTTTTCTGTTTCTGGTCAGAAAAAACGATACTTGATACTTGAATGTATATGAAATGATTTAATTAAATGATAAGACGTGGCCAGAAGGGTGAACACTTTAATGAAAAGTAGGTAAAACTGGCAAGGCAAAAATAATAAAAATCCAGCAGTATTGATACACTAGAAAATATTTAAGAACCTACTCTGTGCAGAGTATTCTTCTAGGCACCAGAAAAGAAATAAAGTTTGAAAAAGACAAGAAGCTTATATAGTATTATTCAAGAAGATACCAAAACAAGCTGACATTATAGATATTATATCATGTTCTCCTCCTAGTTAGATATTCTCTCCTCTTTGGGTTTTCAAAACATTGTTCTATCTTTGTCCTATTCCTTCCTGTCTGACTACTATTCAGTTTTCTTTGCTTGTCCCTCACACTAAATGTGGATATACCCCAATTATAAGTGTATTCAAGAGTTATAAAACCAAGTGTTTTATGAAATCAGAAAAAGAAGGTCTTTACCAACTGGGATGATCAGGGAAAGATTTATGAAAAGGGGAGTATTTAAATATGTAAAATATTCATATACACTGTCTTCGGAAATTTATTAGGCATTGGAAATCAAAAAAGTAGTGAAGATAGAAACATAAGAAAATGTATAGAAAGATATAGAAAAATACAAATGCCTTTAATAATAAATATTGGGGTTAAAGTACAAATTCAACTTTATTCCATATGCCCAAAATGACCAAATATTTCAATTTCAAAAGTCTTCAAAAATACCTTCTATAATGTTTCAGGAAACAGTTAATTAGGCTTTTCCTGAAGACCTCTGGGGAAGACTTACTCTCTCTCTCTCTCTCTCTCTCTCTCTCTCTCTCTCT
>NC_058133.1:60148708-60171022 GCF_016433145.1 Gracilinanus agilis
TCTCTCTCTCTCTGTCTCTCTCTCTCTCTGTCTCTCTCTCTCTCTGTCTCTCTCTCTCTCTCTCTCTCTCTGTCTCTCTCTGTCTCTCTCTCTCTCTGTCTCTCTCTCTCTCTCTCCTTCTCTCTCTCAGAGGAGCACTTTTGGAAGGTTTTTATTACATCCAACCTGAATCGTTCTCTTTAAAAATTCCATCTGTTGCTCTTAGTTCTGCCAAAGGCTCCTTCTCGCTGCCACCTTTTCAACATAAGGCAGTATTACCCTGAGAGTGAGCAAAGTCTTCATTCAAGATCTTCAAGAAGAGCCTGTTTAAACTATTTCTTGGCGATGTTACAGAAGGTGTTTTTGAAGAGTACGAACTAGGCTCCCACTCCTGACAAAATTTTGAAGATATTATTATTAAGGGATGGTGTGTGAATTTTTAGAAAGTGAATTAATGATCACTAAAAGCCATCATGATTCCATCAAGAACAGGTCGAGCAAGACAAATGTTTTTCCTTTTTTGAAAGAGTCAATAGGCTGGCAGATTAAGGAAATGCTGTAGGTACACTTCAGCAAAGTATCTGACAGTCTCTGATGCTTTTCTTTTCATTAGAAGCACCACACAGGTTTCCAAAGCCAATCTCACATATTCTCTTCCTCTTTTGTCCTCCTCTCCAGCTCACTGTCCCTCTGTGGTGTCTGTTCAAAATAGATTAGCTCTATGTGTGTCTATACAATGATAGATTGCAACCTGGAAAAGAATAAACACTCATACACTTGCTTTTCCTCATGTGGATAGCTAAACCAAACTCATCTGAGTGATTGTGGATCTCAGTTAGGAGGTTATAGTGTTCTGAAGTTTGATGAAATCAGCACATTATTCAAAAACAGCAGCATCTGGAGGTCCTCACTTTTTTTTAAACCTTTACCTTCCATCTTAGAATTGATGCTAAGTATTGGTTCCAAGGCAGAAGAGTGGTAAGGACTATGCATTGGGAGTTAAATGACTTGCCCAGGGTCACACAGCTGGGAAGTGTCTGAGACCAAATTTGAACCCAGTACCACCTGTCTCTAGGCCACCTAGCTACCCTTCCTCACTATCTTTAGAGAATTCTTGCTCTGTCAGGATTCTTCACTGGTCTGCCTACATGGAAGTGGCAAACACAAACTTTGGCAAACATGTATCCTTATTTTATGCTTCATTTGGCATCAATAATCAGAGGGTCCTTGAACAAAGTTCTCTCTTTCCTTGCCTCTTTCAAGGGATTTCATATGATTTTGACTTGTTCTTAAAAGACATTTTGTTGAAATGCTTTAAGATAGCATTTTACTTTACCGAATGAAATGCTTTTTTAAAAAAATTTGGCAAACAATAAAAGTTGGATTTTGTAATTTCTCAGAGTTACTATTAAAATAATAATGTAAAGATATGATCTGCTACAAAATATCTTTGATAAAAAGCCTTTTTTATGCCATCATCAAGAATTCATGCCCTCAATATATGCATAGATTACACTCAGAAAAATTTTCTAGCGATATAATTTAAGAAGGCAAATGGAGGGTAATTGTTACTTTTTCAACTGCTTTTTCCCAGTAATAATAAGATCTGTGAGTTTTTCCTAAACCTTCCATATGCTCTCCGCTCTTTCAAGTATCTTGAGAGTTAATAGTTCATTGCTTTCAAAATCATATCACTTCCAACACATACCTTCGCAGTGTGTATTTGATCCGATTGATCTAATCTTCCCATTGGTTAAACTGCCTTAAGAAATAGTAATAGTGGAGCAGGTAGGTGGCTCAGTAAATAGAGTGTCAGACCAGGAGCCTGAAGGTCTTGGGTTCAGATTTGACCTCAGACACCTCCTAGCTATGTGATACTGAGCAAATCACTTAACCCCAATTGCCTAGCCCTTGCCACTCTTCTGCCTTGGAACCAATATTTAGAATTGATTGTAAGAGATAAGGTAAGAGGTTTTGTTTTTTTTTTAATGAAATGGTAATAATGTGTGTTGATATCTCTTATTTTACTCATTTTCAATTTGAGGGCATGATTAGTTTAAATAGCTCACGTTGAAGTGACTTTAATTGCAAGCTATATTGAAAAGAATTTTTTTCTTTCTCCTAGTTGGTATTGATTTTGATCTTTGTCCTAAGGGGTCAATGATCTATCTGAATATACAGATAGCTAATTTACAAATGAATAATTAAGCAAGATGATTCAAGCTCTTTTTCAGTCTTATCAGTGACCTTTCATTTTATTTCCTTAACAGTGAAACAAATGAGTAATAGACATGGTAACATTCCCTATTAGGTTCTACACAGCCACAATTCAAACTCAAGTCCCTTCTGTCCCTACCAATCCCACTGAACCTAGATGCTAGATTCTTTTTCTTTCTCCATAACACTTTCTACCTACTTCTCCTTTAAGGGATGTTAACAATCTGCTCAAATTTCTCATTGTGGCGAAGATAAGTTCTCAAAGTCTGTGACAATAGAAAATAACCTTTATAAAACTGGAATTTTCTATAAAACTTTGGTAAAATTGTTCTAAAAACTGGAAAGGTTTCTAGCATACTTTCAGTGAAAAGCCTGAGCCTGCTCTCTATACCAGCTAAATACCTATCCAGTAAGTGGGCTACTACTTCAGGGTAGTGGCAAATAGCGCTACTTTGGCCAGGGAAACTCAAAAAACAAAGAAAAATGTAAACTAGCCCTCAGTCCTGAGTAAATGCTTTCTACCTCTACAGCAATAGTGGTAGAGAAGAGAGTTCAAATAATTTTAGATCATCTATAATCATTAATTCAGTTGCTAAATGTGAGATTTTTTTGCCCAATGGCCAACAAAATGATACACAGCTAATGCACTGTCAAAACAAATGAGACAAAGAGACAAAAATAAGTTACATATGAATGAAGGCTAGATCACAGATCTTTCTTGGCAAAGGGTATAAAGAAGTTGCTAGATTTGGCATCATGATGTGCCCAAAGGCAATAGGAAACATGACTTCATGACATGCTTGGTTACTTCATCTTTGAGCATAAGCAAAATTACCACCTTATATATATTATGCCATGTGATTTACCTGAATATATCACATGCTTAGAGAACAAATTATAGATCTATGTCTAAAACATCAATTTTAACTATACCAATAATTTAAATAAGAAGCTTATATTTTTCTATCTTTATAAAATCTTTATGTGAATAATATACAAATGTACTGAAGACCTCCCTGATGAAATCATGAAAAGGAAAGGAGCAAGTTTTTGCAAATTATATCCTAGCACAGGCCACCCTTTTTGAGTAACACAACTTACTGAGAAACAGAGAAAATCTACAAGTCCGTAGTGTTTTTCATTTATTGACTATTAAAAATTAATTTGGTATATTAAAATTCTGCCTTTGATCATTTTCAAGTCTCCCATGCAAATGATAAAGTTATATAAGGATCTAAACTGTATGGTTGCAAACAAGGGAATATTACTTTCTTAAGTACAGTTATAGATTTTAAGTAATCAGTAGAGAAGACTTGGGGTCAAAGCCTACTCAGATATTTATTAGCAAGTTGACCCTGAGCAAATCACTTAAATTTCTCTATTCTTTGGTAAGTCCATTTGATCCTGAAAACAACCCTGTGTGATAGCTATTGCTATTACCTCCATTTTACAGTTGAAGAAACTGAGGCAGACAGAGATTAATTAAATTTCTCTGGGTCACAAAGCTAGTGTTTGGAGCTGGATCTGAATTGAGGTTTGCTGAATCCAGGTCCAGTGTTCCCTCCATTGTGCCACATGGCTGCCTTCTAGTGTTACTTAGGTCGATTATCTTGGATTACAATTTGATCTCTGATCTTCAGAATATTTACTTTGGTATAATTTTGGAGTTATGATTGCTGATTTTTAAAAAACCTGCATGCTCATTCCTCATGAATTCCCATTTACTAAAGGGTAGAATATTCCTAAATGGAAGATGAGGAGGAGACCCTGTAAAGCACAGACAGATGCTTGAGGTGACTAGTTGAAACCATTGGTGGTGGGACAACCCATCATTATGTCCAGTTGCCATCCACTCCTTTACCTCCTTGCAGTTTATTCTCCACCCCACCCAAAATGTGGTGCCAGCATTACATGAATGAATGTTGAATGAAGCCTAGAGAATGTACAATGGAGCTCTGATAGCATAGCTCTTTGTTGATTCTTTTTTTCCATGAGGATTTCTTAAAAAAAAAAAAAACTTATTTCCTCTCTTTTATTGTTCTTCTTTTACTTAACCTAGTGCATTTCCTCCTCTTTTTAGGTGGTAAGGAGGAATAAGGTTTAGATTCAATTAACCATCATGAGAGAAGTGTCTATTACATACAATTAAAAATATTCAGAAATAAATTATTTAAACTTTAATCTCTGGGCTTTAAGCTTGCCTTTCTAGTTAGAAACTTTGCTTAGAAAATATTGCTTTTCTCAATTTTTTTCTTGCATTTTGGCTCATCATTTTTCAACTCTATCATTAGCCATTAACTGATACTTTATTCAAATGAATCTGTCAAGCTGTCTAGAAGGATTTCGTAGGATTATGGTTGCATAAACTTATAGATAGAAGACTTAACTTCTCATAGACAACATTGATTGACTTCAGTAAAACATGAACATAATAAATGGATAGGATAATTTGGTGATCAAGTTCAAGAACCCAGAGTCATCACCACACCACAGTGAGGCATCAGAGGAGAACTTTAGTACAAGAATATTAATATAAATGGATTGTACATATAATATATATAAGAATGTGACGGACTATTAATATAAATGAATTGACTTGATTTCTCTATATCATAATTTGGGCATTGTGAAGAATTCAGAATTCCCTCCACCAATGCAGATCACAATCTGCATATCATTCAGTGTGAAAGTCCAGAATTGTTTGAAGCAATAAGTGTCAGAAATGGAATTTGAACCTATGTCTTTCTTATTCCAAGCTCATCACTACATTCACTACACCACGTTGTTTCTATATTCTACACTTTTCTGTAGTGTATAAAAATGACCTCTCTTTGAAACGCTAGGTCACTAATCCAATGCCATCTTGAACATGAACCAGAATCATGATCATATCTATCCTTAAGGGAAAAAATATTTGGGGTAGATATCTGATAATAATCTGACATTCATAATTTATAAATAATTAACAAAAATTACAAGACTAATATTCTTCTAGATATAATGAATGGTCAAAGGAGCTTTAAAAAAGAACAATTCTATAAGAAAAGCAAATAATAGTCACTAGAATGATGTTTGAATACTCTAATAATTTGAAATTTAAGACAGTTTTAAAGTACCACAGCATAACAATCAAATGGATAAAAAAATCAAGTGATAAAATTTAGTGTTAATGAGGATTAGAAAAAGGAAGAAATTCTTTTATATTGTCGATAGAACTGGTTTTTTGAAGAGTAATCTAGCAATATACTATAAATTACAAAACATATCATATGCTTTAACTCAATTATCCACTACAAAGGCAATAGTAAGGACATTATTTAAGAAGTAGAATTCAATTGACTGGACAAAAAATATGTATCATCCTGTATAATATTCTTAACTGATATAACCTGTATATGCCATGAACAGGGAATGGCTAAATAAATTTGTGATATATTAATAGAATGATATATTATTGCCTTATGAAATAAAATAAGAATGAATAATGTGGAAATATTAGAAGTTATGAAGAGAAAGAGAGAAAAAGAATTAGAAAAAATTTATATGTGTTGAATCTACTAGTTTTTTTTTAAACTATAGCAAAAAACTTTATGACATAAATTATGTAAATTTACAATATTCCCCACATGACTTTGAAAAGCTGCTAGAATTGTGGAATTAGCCATGTCAACTCTATACTGACCTCTACTCTCAAATTCCTTTGTCCTCTTGTCTTACCACCATGTGTTCTTGCCAAGCTTCAGCCCTGGATGATTCCACTTCTTCTGCACTCAAGATACTGAACAAAATTGGAAGAAGGCTCACCACCATGCTGAAACTAATACATTAATAAATTCATTCTATCCAACGTCCTCTGGGCCTTCATTGTAGCAAGGTAGTCTTCTTATTTCTCTTTGATTGATTCTGTAACTCATTTCCCAAAGAAGCTATTCCAAACCTTTCTTTTTTCCTCAAACCTCCCCCATCTCCTCTTTTCTCTCTATCTTAGCTGAAAATGTTGCCTCTTTACTGAGAAAATTAAGTTATTTCTCTTCTTCGCTTCATCTCAAAACCTCCAGAATCTAGATGTTACCCTCTTACTTTCTTTTCCTTTTCCCCAGTCTCTGATAGAAGCGGCTCTTCTCCTTTCCAAGGCCAGTCCCTCTATACATGCAGCTGATCCCAACTTTCTAATCTTCTGCAACAGATTGCATTTTGAATCATTCTCTCTCTCCTTTTATTTATGTCATATATATCTTTATATGTTGATGTCTCTCTTATTAGAAATAAGCTCTTGAGTTCATTGAGTTGGGATTATTTTATCCTTTATACTTGTTTCCCCAGCATCAAGCATAATGCCTAGAACAGTTATAGGAACTTAATAAATACTTATATTTTTTAACCTAAATGCAGAATTTTGCATTTATCCATATAAGGTTTCATCTTGTTGGCCTTACCCCATCATTCCAAATTGTCAAGATCATTTTGGACTATAATTCTGGCATCCCACATATTACAAAAGTAGCTAACCCTTTCAGTTTCATGCCACCCATACATTTAATGAGTGTGCTACCTCTGCCTTCAACCAAGTCACTGACTAACTAATGCTTACTAACTTTGTAACTTTGGACAAGTTATTTAATCTCTCTAGACCCATTTCCTCATTTTTAAAATAAAGGGGTAGGTCTAGATGACACTTGAGAATCCTTTTAGTTCTACACGTATGATCCTATGATCCAATGTAATGATTTCTTCCTACTACATTAAACAGAGGATGACTAAGAAGAAAGGAAGTGAATAGTGGGAATGAATAATCCAAGAATAATTCTAAATATAGAGCCCCGTGACCCAAAGCTCTCCAGTGGTTCCCAAACTTTTTTGGCCTACTGCCCCCTTTCCAGAAAAAAATATTACTTAGCCCCCTGGAAATAATTTTTTTTTAATTTTAATAGCAATTAATAGGAAAGATAAATGCACCTGTGGCCATCACCACCTTCCCTGGATTGCTGCAGCACCCACCAGGGGGCGGTAGCGCCCACTTTGGGAATCACTGCTCTAGACTAAAACTGATCAAAATCACCACTCTTTGATTCTAATCATTCAAAAATAGTCTCTATCTTTCTCTTTTTCAGAGGGATACCATGAAAGGTTTTTTCAAATGCTTTTTGAAATACAGTCATGACTGTATAGTCTCCTAATTAGTAACTCTGCTTGCTTTCTTTATAGTGCTTATAGGTTTAGCATCTTGATTTTTCCATAGCATTCATTCTTTAAGTAGGAAGACTGTCCATTCACTAAGGTCCCAGAAATAGTTGGGAAAGGTAAACAGCTTTGTTTTCCAATTGCTGACTGCTTGGCCTCCCCTAGAATAGACAGCAGAGGGAGCTCCTGATTTCCAACCACTTTTCCCTACAATCTATGGACAAATAGCACACTGCAGTGTATAACTATACCTAGAATGTTAAGAACCTGAAAAGACTATAGGGGTCAACTGGTCCGACTTTCTCTTTGTACAGATAAAGACACTGAGACCTAGAGAGGGGAAGTGACAAGGTGATGTTGACAGATAAGATTCAAGTCAAAGTCTTCCAACTTACACAGGGAGCAGCTGCTTAATTGATCACCAATGAAAAACTATAAAAGAAATCAACCTTGAGAGACTTAGGAACTATGATCAATGCCATGAACAATCCCAACTCTAAACTACTGATGACAGATAATAAGTCCCTCCAAGTACTCGTGCTTGGGTACTTTGATGATGCTGAAACATCTAGCTTCTTCAGGCCAGAAGAAATAAGACTAGAAAGGTGATAGCTGGGCAGCTTTCCCAAGGTCACATAGCTGCAATTTGAATCCAGTTCTAAATCCAAAATTCCTTCACTTTCTACTCTTCCAGAAGTTTTGCTACCTATTATGTGAATTTAATGACTCAGTTATGGTACCAAATTTCATTTTCAATATAGTAAAGCCAGTGTGGATGAAATTGTAATTCCTGTTGGATCTGGATCACTTTGCATAGATAAATGTCCACATTAATCCACATTGATGTTTGCCAAGTTCTTAACAATAAAAAAAAAGAAAATGATTTTAGAAAATGTTTGTCAAAACTAATGGAATCTGAGGAAAAAAAATTGAATTTGTTTCTGTTTAATCTGTCTTCTATTATTCTCCCCACCCCTTTTTTTCTTTCCCAATCCCACAAATGGGAAAAATTAATGGAAAGAGTATGTTAGGGCAGAGAGAATTTGGGGGGGAACCTCAATATTTCAGAGAGAGGCCACCTAGGAGAGAGCAGGGTAGCAGTAATCAGTCTGGCTTGAGGCAGAGATGAAATGTGGGGATGGAGAGAGAATAGTCATTATCTGTCAGACATACGATTCAAAGATTTAGAATAGAGGGGATCTTGATTCATTTAGTCCAACCACCTCATTTTGCAGAAAAGAAAATTAAGACCCCAAAAAGCTAAGTGATTTTCCAGGGATCACATAGGTAATGTTTTGAGGCTAAAATCTGAACCCATCTGCTCTGACACCAACCTCAGTTGTTTATTTTACCATTTCATGCTTTCTCTTCATTGTTTAAGAAGGGGACTTTTTTGGTGAGAAGAAAGAGAAAGAATTGGATCCAAAGCATAGAAACATAGAAGTTAGAAGTTAGTCTAGGGGCAGCTGGGTAGCTCAGTGGATTGAGAGCCAGGCCTAGAGACGGAGGTCCTAGGTTCAAATCCAGCCTCAGACACTTCCCAGCTGTGTGACCCTGGGCAAGTCACTTGACCCTCATTGCCCACCCTTACCACTCTTCCACCAAGGAGCCAATACACAGAACCTAAGGGTTTAAAAAAAAAAAAAAAAGAAGTTAGTCTAGTCATCTAATCTAGAATTACAAAACATGTTGTAGTCAACATTAGACCACAGCATTCCCTAGCAGCCCACCAGAATAAAAAGCAATTGGGAAGTATGTAATAAAATAAATAAAAATGTTTTTGAGTTTCAGCAAGATAAGTTCATTTCCTAACATATGGGAAACATATGCACCCAATTCATGCTTTCTTCTTCACACCTATCCACAGATGGCTTTCCAATAGTCTCTCGTACAGCTCTGGAGGATGCATTCAGTTTGTTGAGCAGTCAAGGATGGGGAAAAAAAATAAATTTAAAATAAAAATACAATAGAACAAAGATACTGTCAATATGTGTTCCTCCTCCATTCCTATTTGAGTTTGATATTATTGATCTAGTTTAGCCCCTTCATTGTATAGAGCAGTGATTCCCAAAGTGGGCACTACCGCCCCCTGGTGGGTGCTGCAGCGATCCAGGAGGACGGTGATGGCCACAGGTGCATTTATCTTTCCTATTAATTGCTATTAAAATTTTTAAAAATTAATTTCCAGGGGGGCTAAGTAACATTTTTTCTGGAAAAGGCGCCGTAGTCCAAATATTTTGGGAACCACTAGTATAGATGATGAAACCAAAGGCTAGAGAGGTTAAATGGTTTGCCCAAGATCACCTAGGGAGTAGCAAAACACATTCATATGTGAAGGTGGAAAGGGAATTTTGCCTTGGTGAGGAGACCCAGAAAATGTTGCCTCTTGCCCTTCCCCCTCCACTGTTTTTAATCCTTTCTGGAGGTTTATTGAGGCTTCAGGCCAGTTTTACCGAAGGGGCATGTTAAGAAGTTGAAGGCAAACAAAAAAAGAGCTGGTTGTGTTTATCCCAGCCTCAGAAAGACTCAGTGGGAGGTGTCGCCATAAAATGTGGGGTTGGGGGTTTGGGGGTTTGGAGGTGGAGCTGGGAGCCAGCTTGTATCCGGAGGTTTGAAAGAGCTGAAAGGAACACAACCTGATTCAAGAAAAACTGAATTAAGAACATTCTATTAGGAAGAACAAGTCAGGGAAGTCTTTGGCTAACCTGGGTGTTGCTTTGATGTGTCAATAAAGGCTGAGATTGTTTAACAACAGAGCTGAAGATATGTTGACTAGTTTCAGAAAGAATGAAAACACTTCCTTGAGTTCACTACAAAGGCTATGCACAGTAAGGAGAAGGGGCAGACTCCCTGGATTGCAGCTCAGACACCTAGAGTGGGGAAGAAAGGTGGCATATAGCAACAAACTAAAGAGCTTCAGCCAATGACAGCGATGGCATCAGAGCTTAGCAGGAGAGAGGATCATGGCTCATGGCAGGAGGAAGCAGGGCAGAGTACAAAAGGAGTGAAGTCCTGCTGAACCACACCAAGGGACCACATTAGCCAGAGCTGGGTAGGCTTTCACTTTAGAGCATGAATTTTCACAAATTAATGGGAGATGATACTCATTTGCTAATGATCCCATTATATCAAGTTTCTCTTCTTGTTTACCTTGCTGTCCTAACCCCAATTAAATAGCCTTCTATTTAGAGAATGCCTTAGATGGGGGCACAATCTAAATATTATCTCCACCATAAATCCAAGTACTAGCATGATTACTGAGGGGATGGGATTGTCTGTTTTACCAGCAAAAGAATCAATCAAAGAACAAAAACAATCTATTAACTCTCACCATGTACCAGGTACTGTGCTGAGTGCTAAAGATACAAAGAGACAAAAGAAAGATAGTTCCTCCCCAAATGGTCTACTGGGGGAGAGAACCTATGAATAAAGCAAACTATGTAGAGAATATATGGAAAATAATTAACAGAGGGAAGGCATTCGAATTAAGAACGGTTGGAGAAGGCTTCCTGTAGAAACAGTGGGACTTTAATTGGGACTTAAAGGAAGCCAAGGAGGTCAAGGGGTGAAGCTGAGGAATGAGAGAATAGCACGCATCAGGGACAGCTAGAGAAAATGCTCAGATCCAAGAGATGGGGTAACTTGTTCCTGGAACAGCCAAGAGACCAGTGTTACTGAATCAAAAAGTACATAGGAGCTGAAGAAGCAACATGGAAAATGAATGTTTCAAAAAGCTAGCCAAGTTGGTGCTCTAATAGACTATCTCAGAAAGAAAGCAAACTATAATGAATGGATATATTGTACAGGAACATTTTATCAGTTCTAATGTGAATATTAAAATTATAACACAAAGTGTGTGTGTATGTATATATAATGTATGTATATGTATATATATATATATGTGTGTGTGTGTGTGTGTGTGTGTGTATAATATATGATGAAAAAAAACCTGTATCAGTGTGCTGTAGTAAACAGAACACTAGACTAGTTTATGGGAAATTTGGATTTGTATCCTGCCTCAAATACTTGCTGGGTGATCTTGGGCAAGTCAGTTAACTTTTCTGAGCCTCAATGTCCTCATCTGTAAAATGGGAATAATAATAGTACCTACCTAATATGATCAATTGAAATACTGTATGTAAAATGTTTGGTGAACCTTAAAATGTTATATAAGCAGAAGTGTAGTGGTCAATTTTTCACAACCAGCTCAAGAAAGGAAGGAAGGAAGGAAGGAAGGAAGGAAGGAAGAAGGAAGGAAAGAAGGAAGGAAAGAAGGAAGGAAGGAAGGAAAGAAGGAAAGAAGGAAGGAAGGAAGAAACTTTTCTACTTACTTTTAAGTTTAATCTGTATTATTAACATTTCCTCTATCATAGTCTAGGTAATCAGCAAAACAAATCAAGACCTGATTCGTAATATTTGCCTATTTCTGAGCTGAAAATGTTCATCCCTAAAATTTAATATTTGGCTCTGGAGCTAGAATCAGCTGGCACCGGCACATCCCTGAAAGAGTTCCTTTCTCCAACCCCAGGATTGGGAAATGGTCTTTCACATGGAGAAGACGAGATCATGTGGGTGAATTTTAGAAACAAAAAAATCCTGTTATAACCAGGCTTATGATTATAGACTTGGATCTAGTGAAGGTCATATCCCCCAGATGGTACAACTACATACAGCCAAACCCTGCAGCTAGAGGCTTAGTCTATAAGGTAGGCGTTCCATCCTGTCTCCAAACAGAAGCTAAATAAAAGCCTTCTCCTGCACATGGCAGTGCTACTGACAATGACTGGTGATAATGACAATTATCTAACTTCTCTAATGACTTCAATTTTTTGGATGAGACCATCATCCTCCCAAAAGCCTAGGCTCAATCCTCCGAAGTCATCTTTCTAGATGCTGTGGAAAGAAAGTTGGATGTAGAATTGGGGGATCTGGGTTCAACTCCTAGCACTATTGGACCTTGGTCAAGTCTCTGATTCCTTCTGGCCTCATTTTCCTCATCTGTAAATGAAAGAGTTGAATCAGATGATCTCTGAGGTCTCTTTCATCTTTAAATTTCTGATGCTGTGGCTCTTTCTTCATTTTTCACTTCCAATCCCTTACCAGGTACTATTGTTGCCACATTCACAATATCTCCCCAAACCACGATTTATTCCATGCCCACTGAAGCCAGGTGAACTACTTTAAAAGCCTCAAACTGATCTTGCTTTTAATAGGCAGGGTAGCCACCCATACATGGACATGGACATTGCATGTGTAAAATATGAATATATAATGTGTGTATTGTGTTGTAATATACCATGTGTTATATATTATCATATGCGTGTAGTGCATGTACATGTATATATGTGATGTATTATATGTGTATATATTGCATATCTGCATATATTGCATGTCTGTAATTTTGTGTAATATATGTATCATATATAAATGTGTAGCATATGTTTTATAATGTGTAACATATGCATGTGTGCATATGTTGTATTGTGTGATATGTGTATACATGTAATGTGTATATATTTATATAGTACACATGTGTGATATATGCATATATTATATATCTATAATTTGTGTGCATAATATATAATGGATTACATCTTGTTTAGATATAATGTATTATACATATAGTGTAATATGAATGTAAGTATATATTATACACATGTATAGATGTAATACATGTGCTGCACATGTATAATATGTGTACATATTGTTATATGTGTGTAATAAATGCATATGTTATATATGTGCAATGTATTGTGTATATGTGATTTGTATATAAGTATATGTTATATGTGTGATTCATGTGTATATATAATATATGCATATTTTTATATATTTTACAGGCAATAGGTATATAATACCAACTGAAATTCTCAAGAGGCAGTGTTTCTTAATTGTAAAATAATTTATTAATTGACTGGTCAAAACATCCTATTTTTCTCAAAGGATTCTCCAGAATTCCAAGATCCTGAAACACTGATCCACATTTCTATACGCACTTTGGGGAGCTCATTATTCAGCTCCTCCCTTAACCACCCCTCGACATCTCTAATTGGTCAACAGCTAATTAGGAGGACGTCCATCAAACCCTCAGCCCTTTCCCACCCCAACAGGTAATGTGTTTGTCACTTACCAGGAAAGGTAACATTATAAAACCTTCTTACTAGCCAGACTTTGTGAAAGCAACACATTTCTTTGAATTCAGAAGAAAAAAGAAAATGCAAAGATCTATAACCTGAATGGGCCTGAGGTTCAAGACTTTGACACAGACATCTTCTCTAATATGCAAGGAGCTAGGTTTTCTACTCCAGGGCTCTGGTAGGAGAATTAATACAGTATATGAAAAATGAATTCTCAAAGTATACATGTAAAATACATAAAACTGGGGCAGCTAGGTGATATAGTGGATAGAGCACTGACCCTGGAGTCAGGAAGAATTATCTTCTTGAGTAAAAATCTGACTTCAGAAACTTACTAGCTGTGTGACTCTAGGCAAGTCTCTTAACCCTATTTGCCTCAGTTTCCTCATTTGGGAAATAGGCTATAGAAGGAAGTGGCAAACTATTCGAGTACCTTTGCCAAGAAATGCTCAGATAAGGTCACAGAAAGTCAGACATGATTGGAAAATGACTGGATAACAGATATGCAAAATTAATCCAAAGCAGGTTTTGATGGGAAGGATCAAGAAAGACTTCATGGAGAAAGTTGTGCTTGAACTAAGTAATAAAGGAAAGCAGACTTCTAAGAAGCAGAGATTAGGTGGGAGTGCAATTCCAATACAGGGGATAGTAGTACAAAGGTAGAATCTAGTGGGTCCTGTCTTTGCAATAGAGAGTAGGACAATAATATATCTTTATACCACAACAATGTGTAAGACTGGATAGGTAGGAAAGGATCAGGTTTTGAATAACTTTACATGTGAAATGTTGTTGTTCAGTCATATCTGACTCTTTGTGACCCCATTTGAGGTTTTCTTGGCAAAGATGCTGGAGTGGTTTTCCATTTCCCTCTCCTGCTCATTTTCCAGATGAGGAAAGTGAAGGAAACAGAGTTAAGACTTGCCCAGGCTTACATGCTAGTAAAGGTCTGGGGGCATATTTTAACTTGAGTCTTCCCGACAACAGGCCCAGCACACTGTGTCACCTAGTTTAAAAGAGTTATTTATGGTTGATCCTTATTAAAGCTAAATTAAAAAACCCTGGTTCTTAATTCCCATAGAGTTTATTAATATTTACTTGAATAAGAGAGGACAGACAGAGAGATTGAAGCCTATTTTCAAACTAGCCGCTTGGGCTCTCATGGTTCATTCTCTCTCTCTCTCTCTCTCTGTCAGCCACCATCCTTTCACCACTGTGTCCAGGGGAATACAGAGAGTGTATTTTCTTGTCTCGAACCTTTTAACCTCCCCCTTCCCTTCAGGGTCAAACCCAAACATCTCTGGATCAAGTACATAGGTCACAGTCTCCTGATCTATGCTAGGGCGCACTCATGTGATGTAAAGCTAGCAGTCAGGGGATACAGGTAAGACCCTTCACACATCCTGGAGTTAATAGGGAGTCAGTTAAGCTTATTGAGCAGGGGAGTGACACAATCTGACTTAGGCTTTAGAAAAATCACTTTGGAGGACTTGAAGTGGGAAGACCATTGAAACCAGGAGACCAGTTAGTTTATTGCAATGGTCTACTTAAGAAGTGATGGGGGTCCAAGCCAAGGTGGCAATTGTATACATGGAGAGAAGAGGATGTATTCAAGAAACATTGTTAAGGTAGATATTACAATATTTGGAAATAAATATGACAGTGAGGTGAGTGATAATGAGGTGTTGAGGAATACACTGGGTGACTGAGAGGATGGTCAATCAGTCAACACTTATTATGTACCTACCATGTGCTAACGATACAAAAAAGAGGCAAAAGACAATCCCTGCCCTCAAGAAGCTCACAATCTATGGAGAAGACAACATGCAAGCAAATATGTACAAATAAGCTATATACAGAATAAAGAGGAAATGATTAACAGAGGGAAGGCACTAGAATTAAGAATTAGGAAGCACTTCTTGCAGAAGATGAGATTTTAGTTGAGACTTAAAGGAAGCCAGAGGAGCCAGAAGCCAGAGATGATAAGGGCGAGCATTCCAGGAATAGAGAACAGCCAGAAAAAATGCCTGGAAGCAAGAGAGTGTCTTGTTCCCAGAACAGCAAGGAGTCTAGGATCTAAGAGTACTTGGCAAAGGGGCAGTTAGGTAGATAGAGAGCCAGACCTGGATATTGGAGGTCCTGATTTCAAATTTGACCTGAGATACTTCCTAGCTATGTGACCCTGGGCAAGTTCCTCCAGACACTTAAGCCCTTACCACTCTTCTGCCCTGGAACATATTGTATAGATTCTAAGACAGAGTACAAAGGTATTTTTTAAAGGGTATTTATAGGGAGTGTAAAGTGTATAAAGATTTAAAAGGTGAGGGGTGGGGAGTGGGATATGAAGGACTTTGAATACCAAAAATGTTTATGTTTGATCCTGTAGGTATTCAGAAACTATGGGACTTTCTTGAGTAGGAGATGACATGATTGGACTGTATACTTAAGGAAAATCACTCTGTTGGCTGCACAGAGGACAAAGTGGAATTGGGGGGAGATTTGAGGCAGGCAGATTCACCAGGAGGCTTTTGCAATAATCCAGGTATGAGGTTATGCAGGCCTGCACCACAATGGTGGTAATGTTAGAGAAGAAAAGGGGACATATATGGGGGATGATGCAAAAGTGAAATCAAAGGACCTTGGCAACCAATTAGTTATGGGGAATGAGAGATAGTGAGAGACATCTTTCCTAGGTCACGAATCTGTGGGACTAGGAAGATGACACTGCCATCTATAGTGATAGGGGAAGTAGCATTTGGGGAGGGTTTTGGGGGGAAATAATGAGTTTCATTTTGGACATATTGAATTTAAGATGTTAGGATGGGGTTATCTTTGACAATAATAGGACAATTGAGAAAATGGAAGGATTTGAGAAGAAAGGGAGAAGATAATGAGTTATGTTTTGGACAAGAGTTTGAGATGTCCATGAGACATTCAACTCAAGTTATCCAAGAGGCAATTAGATATGTATGACTAATTCATTATTGAAGTTATATGTGCATGTATGTGTGTGTGTGTACCTGGGAATCATCTGCATAGAGGTGATAATTGAACCAAAGGAAGTTGATATTACCAAGTGAGATAATAGAGAGGGGAAAGAGAAGAGGGCTTAGGATAGAGCCTCAGCATATGCCAATGATCGCTGAGTATGACATGGGTGAAGAACCAGGCAGGGACACTGATGGGAGGAAAGCCAGTAAAGAAAACTTAAGAGAGGAGAGACTATCCAGGAAGAGAGGGTGTTCAAAGTTTTGAACACTGCAGAAAGCAATTGGAGATGTAGATCATTCAACCAGTTCTAAACTCCCTTAAATATACTATCATCCAATTCTTTTCCACTGAGGCATTGCGACATATTTTGCTATATGCCTTACTAAATTCAAGAACTATTATTTTGCTGGCATGTTCTTGATCTACTCCAGTCCAGTAACCCTGTTAAAGGTTGGGGGTGGGGGGCCAGGAAAGGGCCCAGGGAGTAGAGAGAAATGTGTCTGGCCTGACAGAACTCCATTACGATTCTGCTTTGACTTACAGAGATTATTATAATCTAAACCACCTCCTTAATAACCTCTTTATAATTTAGCCAGGAATATTCATCATACTGGCCAGGTAAAGAAGTTGCTTTCTTCTCCTATTTACCTCTTCCCCTGCCTTTTTAATTCTTTTTTTGGAAAATCAGGCCATCTGTCCTCTCCTGCTGCGCATCTCACACTGTCCAATTCCATAAAGGATACAAACAGCAGCTCAAAAATCCCAGGGTTTTGATTTTAGTTTGTCTGGGTCAGATGACTCGAGTTCATTTCCAGCAGCAAGGCTCTCTCCAACAACCTTCTTAGGTAATTGTTGACAGTGGACAGAGTGCTGGTCCTAGAGTCAGGAAGACTCAAGTTCCAATCCAGCCTTGGACAATTATTTGCTGTGTGACCCTGGGCATGCCGTTTAACTTCTTTTTGCTTCAATTTCCTCAACTGTAAAATGGTGAGTAATAATAATAGCTACTTCACAAGGTTGTTGTGAGGAACAAATGAGATAATAAATATATGTATTTTTTAAAACCCTTACCTTCCATCTTGGAGTCAATACTGTTGTTAACTTAGAAAAACGCGGGACTATTAAATAGTCATAAACCACTCTTTAATCAAGGGAAAGGGGGATGAGGGCTACTTGGCCTCTTATGCAGAGCTGCGCCTTGTGCAGAGCCTAAAGGAACACTGCTTTGCTCTGCTCCCTGATCCCCCTGGGAGTGACACCGCGCTAGATGACCACTCCAGGGGACAAAGGAAATTGGGGAACTTATATACCCTTTGGGAAGATCCTGGGGCTGGGAGAGATGATTGACATTATACAGACAGGATACAATCAAGCTAGAGAAAGGGATCATAGCTAGAGGCTAGGGTGTAGGGGAAGGGGCTGCTTACACAATGGATACTAAAGGATGGTCCCTGCCCAGGTGTGTCTTCCTGGGCAGGACCTCAGATACAATGGGGAAACTACCTAAGACAAAAAGGGTATTTAGCATTTACCCTGGGGTCCATTATTCAGTCTGCAACTGCTAGCCTGAGATTCCCTTCAGGGTGGATTCCCACAGGAACAGGGAATTAGCACAATCTTTGGGGGTCTCCAAACTACAAACTATTTCCAAACTTGGGGTTCATCATACCTCACTAAGCTACAAGTTTGGGAACTCTAGATTCCATGTCGACACAATTAAATAGCCATAAACCACTCTTTGGGGCAGCTGGGTGGCTCAGTGGATTGAGAGCCAGGCCTAGAGACTGGAGGTCCTGGGTTCAAGTCCGGCCTCAGACACTTCCAGCTGTGTGACCTTGGGCAAGTCACTTGACCCCTATTGCCCACCCTTACCACTCCTGGGCCAAGGACGGTCCCTAGCCCGGATGAAAAAAGGAGGGTTGGGCATGGGGCTAGCAACCCCACCCTGTAAAAAAAAACTACATCTGCTAAAGAAACTGCAACCTAAAGTAGGGGCAGCTGGGCTAGCTCAGTGGATTGAGAGCCAGGCCTAGAGACGAAAGGTCCTAGGTTCAAATCCGAGCTCAGACACTTCCCAGCTGGGTGACCCTGAGCGACCCATTGCCTACTGGTTGTGGCCCTATGCTCCTAGAATGGAGTCCCAGGATAAAAAAAAAAAACAAAAAAACAAAAAAAACCACTCTTTAATCAAGGGAAAGGGGGATGAGGGCTACTTGGCCTCTTATGCAGAGCTGCGCCTTGTGCACAGTCTAAAGGAACACTGCTTCTCCCTGATCCCCCTGGGAGTGACACCGCGCTAGATGACCACTCCTAGGGACAAAGGAAATTGGGGGACTTATATACCCTTTGGGAAGATCCTGGAGCTGGGAGAGATGATTGACTTTATACTGACGGGATACAATCAAGCTAGAGAAAGGGATCATAGCTAGAGGCTAGGGTGTAGGGGAAAGGGGCTGCTTACACAATGGATACTAAAGGATGGTCCCTGCCCAGGTGTGTCCTCCTGGGTAAGGGTCTCAGATACAATGGGGAAGACTACCTAGGACAAAAGGGTATTTAGCATTTACCCTGGGGTCCATTATTCAGTCTGCAACTGCTAGCTGGAGATTCCCCTCAGGGTGAATTCTCATGGGAACAGGGAACAAACACAAGCTTTGGGGGTCTCCAACCTACAAACCACTTCCAAACTTGGGGTTCATCATACCTCACTAAGCTACGAGTTTGGGAACTCTAGATTCGACACTGTGTATTGGCTTCAAGGCAGAAGAGTGGTAAGGGATGGGCAATGGGGGTTAAGTGACTTGCCCAGGGTCACACAGCTGGGAAGAGTCTGAGGTCAGATTTGAACCTAGGGCCTCCCATCTCTAGGCCTGGCTCTCAATCCACTGCGCTACCCAGCTGCCCCCATGAGATAATATTTTAAAAAACACTTTGCACATTGATTGGCACATAGTAGGTGATATATAAACGCTTATTCTCTTCTCTTCTCATATCTTGTTAATCATTTTGATCTTTGCTTTACAACTTGAAAATCATCCTCCATGACAGAAAAAAAGGGGGGGGAAAGATTCAAAATAGCAGATGAATAATTAGTTCTGCCTTTCCCCCTTAGTTTGTTACCATTGTTTCATATATCCTTCAAGCAGCCTAATTGTTCCTGGTTCCTCCACTTGTCCCTACTTGACTTTTAAAAGTCCTTTGTGGTAATTGGCATTTACCGGAAGCTCATGCTGGGTATTAGTTGTCCTGGCATTATTTCCATTGGGCCTTGCTACTTTTTTGTGCCTTCAATTGAAGCTCTTCCTCCCATCTTTTGTCTATTTCCTTTTAAAAAATCGAGCTAATGAATAAGCTTCCTTAAGCCAAAGGGGTCCCTTTCAACATTTCCTCTTCCTTTTCTTAATCTGCATTTGCTTAGTGTTTAGAAGACTCTTCTTGAGATTCTCAGGTATGATGAATTTCAATAGAGCTACAGGTTTAAGGATTCTTCGAATTCTCCAGTTTCTGAAAGGTCTGTCTTTTGGGCGCAGATACAGTCTGCTTATAGGGCTGAGCTTATAGTAGGCTTGTTGAATTAAAGAATGAATGAATCATTTCAAACATCGTTTACTGCTCCTACTCACTAGTACTTTAGTCAGTCAACTTGTATTTATTGAGCTCCTACTATGTAGCAGGCACGATGCTAAGCTAAGGATACAAAGAAAAGAGAAAGATAGTCTCTGCTTTCAAGGAGTTTTCACTAAGGGGAAAAACACAGATAACTATGATCTAGTAAGATATATGCATCTAGGAAAAACTGGGGCTAGTCTCAGAGGAAAAACACTAGGATTAAGACTTGCAGCAGATGGAACTTTAGCTGAGACGTGAAGAAAGCCAGGGGAAGCAGGGAGGCAGAGATGAGAAAGGGAGATCCTTTCCTGGTAGGGATAAACAGTGAAAACATTCCGCTCAGATTCTGAAGATAAGAGTCAAATTGGAGGAACAGCAGAGAGGCCAGTGTCATTGGAGAGCAGGGTAAAAAGAGGATAGTACTAGCATGTTGAAAGGAACATTGTACCCGGAACAAGGAAGACTTGAGTTTGAATCCTGTTTCAGATATTTTCATACCGTGTGACCTTGGACAAATTATTCAACCTTGATAAGCCTCGGGTTCCGTTTCAGCAAAATCGGGTGGATGACCCTAATAAAAGTACCCCACCCCCACCCCACGGAGTCGTGAAGTTCAAATGAGATAACATGTGGGGAAAGCACTTTGCAAAACCATAAAGTGCTAAATTAATGCCGTTTATTAGATCCATGAAAAATGTTTCTCCATTCACATTCTCCGAGCAGGGACAGAATTTTTGTGTGAACAACAGATATTTCTCACACTGAGCAAGAAATCTTTTCTTTTAAAATGAAACCGACTAGGAAGTCCTGCCCTTCGGCCAGCTCAGCCACCTTTGGAAGCTTTCCAACCAAAACTTCAACCCAGCATCCACATTCTGGGAGGCACTAATTCCCCCCACCCCTTTAGTTTTTGTTGCTTTGGATAACAGGGGCACAATTTTCAGGTAGTCAAACCCTGCCTCTCCCACAGCTTTGGAGAGTTTCAACTCGAAGGACCTTTAACCAAGAGATCAAAAGTCCTGAATCTTTTATTTTATTAACATAATATTAACAATGACGATGATCATGACGATAGGGCAGGAAAGTGCACTCTGTATCAAAGTCTGGCCTGAACCCCTGGGCCTGTGGCTGACCCAGCTTTCACGATTAGGCTGTTTTTGTTTCTACTCTAACTTCTAGAAGGTAGGTATGCGCAAGCTTAACGCATACTTCTACATTTGTGAACAGGAGAAGCTTGATTTCTTTTAAAGATCGCAGACCTTTCAAGGGCTGTCCAGTCCTTTCATGCCTCATTCCAAGCTCACAGTACAATTTAAGGGGAGCTGGGGGTAGGGGGTGGGGGTGCTGAGAGAGCCGAGGGTATGGGGAATGGAGAGGGCGGGACTTAAATCTCCCTAGCTCCCAGCCCAGGAATCAAGTGCTCCTGGCGCAGGTGGGAGGAGGGGGGAGCAGGATGGAGCCCGGCGGAAGCCAGGGAGCAGGAGGAGGGTCTTGGGCAAGAAGGAGCCCCGGGCTGTCCATAGGCGCTGCAGCCAGGCAGCTGACATCAGCAGCGCTCCTCCCCTCCGCCTCCCAGTACCCTCAGCTCCCGGCCGGACCCTCCCTCCTTTCCACCACGTGTCCCTCCCTCCCTCTCTCCCGGAGGGGACGTGAGGACGGGTTAGAGGGAGAGGATCGGAAGGACTGACTGAGGGAGAGAAGGATGGTACCCTGACCATCCCGGCTTCCCCGGCACCTCTCTATACACTCACTCCAACTCAGGCCCACCCTCCGAGTGACTGCCCCCGCCCCGTGCGCGCTGTCCCGTCCAGCGCCCAGAGCCCTGCGTCCTGCGTCCAGCGTCCTGCGCCCCGCGTCCAGCGTCCTGCGCCCCGCGTCCAGCGTCCTGCGGTGAGTGTGAGCGGGCTGTACGCGGACCCCGGGCTGCGTGGACAGCTCCGGGCAGGGAGGGGCGTGAACCGAGGGCTCCTCCTCCTCCTCCCCCCACCCTAGGCTGGCCCTGGGCCCCCCACCCTCCTCACCCCCTGCAGCTTCGAGGGGAGGGCGGGAAGGGGAGGAGGCTGGGTTGGGCTAGGCTGGGGGTGGGGAGGTGGGGGGAAGAAGTCGGGGGTGGGGGGGTGCCGATGTTGCAGCTGCTCAGGGCCGCAGCCGAAGCCACCGCCTTTGTTGCGGCCCTGCCCGCCCGCAGCGGCAGCGGCAGCGG